>NW_026551914.1:0-3432 GCF_027596085.1 Anoplopoma fimbria | reverse complement strand
AGCAGTAACTTTACTTGTGTCTGTTTGTGACTGATGGTTGACCTAATCTGTCGTATGTGAGTGTTTTTGGTGGATTTCTTTGTCGAAAAGGATATTTTCTGGTTGAAGCTGATGGCGACTCCGGATCCCTCTCGTCTGCTTCATCAGATGACGACACCTGTCCAGAGTTGACCTCATCTGTTCCATCCGATAACTCCTCTTGCTCAGCTCCCTCTGTTTCTCTGTGCTCCACCTCTGGTTCCATCCTGCCTTCATCCTCTTCTGAACACTCATCTGTCTTGCCATCTTGCTCCAGTTCTCTGACAGCTGACTGTGGTTGGAATTCCTCTGCCTCTGTTCTTAGCTGGCTCCTAACCTGTTCAAGTGGTTCCGCCGGCTGTGTGGTGATGAATCTCCAGGTACCTTCATCCTCTGAACTACTGTCATGGTCTCTGTCCTTAGGCCTCTGCTGCCTTTTCATACCCGTTTTTGACTTCCTCTTTTCCAATTTCTTTCCTTCCTGTTTATCCTCTTCCACCGGCAGAAAGTCACAGGGCAGTAACAAGTTTCTGTGCAGTACTCGGGTCTTTCCTGGGCCTCTTTCAGGCTGTACAACATAGACAGGACTGTCCTTGTGTTTCCTCTCAGTGATCACATGGATTCTCTCCTCCCAATATGATCTGAGCTTCCCGGGTCCCCCTCTGTCCCTGAAGTTCCGCACCAGCACTCTACTCCCTGGCTGGAGCTCCACTCCATAAGCCTTTTGGTCATAATGCTTCTTAGCTCTATTTTGCTCTCTCTGGACTGTCTGTGATGCTAGCCTGTATGCCTCCTGCATTCGCCTTCTCCACTTACTTGCATATTCACTGTGAGAAGTGCTCTGGTCAGTTGGTTTAAGGCCGAACATCATGTCCACAGGAAGTCGTGGGTTCCTACCATAGAGAAGGTAGTATGGAGCATATCCCGTTGCTTCACTGCGCGTACAGTTATACGCATGCACAACTTTAGCTAAGGAGTTCTTCCAATCTGACTTCGCTTCTTCTGTCAGGTTTCTGAGCATGGAAAGCAGTGTTCGATTAAACCGCTCAACTTGACCGTTTCCAGCTGGATGGTAAGGTGTCGTACGTGAACCTTGGATGCCACAGTATTCTTCGAGCTTGGAAAACAGTTTATTCTCAAATTCCCTGCCCTGGTCATGATGCAACTTGGCAGGAAATCCAAACTTGAGCACAAAGTCACCAAATATCTTTTCCGCTGCAGTTTTTGCTGACTTGTTGGTGCATGCGTATGCCTGCGCGAAGCGCGTGAAGTGATCCATAACAACTAGGATATACTCATATCCCCCTTTACAGCTTTCCAGATGCAGGTAGTCTATTGAGACCATTTCAAAAGGATATGTGGTCACTACATTCACCAGCGGTGCTCTGGTTGGCTTGTTCGGACGCTTCCGTTTGAGGCAGCTACACACATTGCTAACATAGTGCTCCACGTGCCTTTGCATATGAGGCCAATAGAAGCGATCTCGGATCAGGCTGAGTGTCCGCTCCACTCCGAGATGCCCCATTTCATCATGTAGCTCTCTATAAATCAGCTGATGGAATGCTGCAGGTAACAATAGTTGAGCTCGAGTCACTGACTTCCTGTACAGGATACCATCTTCGTTGATGTACAGCTTGTTTTTCTCCCTCACTAGAACAGAGATGTCATTACACCTATCTCTTCCTCCCAGATGAGGCCACTGTCCTGAAATGACATACTCTCTCACCTTGCCAATGACTGGATCATCCTCTTGTGCTTTCTTCAGGTTTTCAATGGAGATCTCTGCCACTGGAGATGTTACTCGCTCCCTTTCTACGTCCTTGCATGCTGCAGTGATGGTGACTGGACACATCCAGGGCTCATGCTCATGGGATTCCAATTGCAGTGCTTGTGTGACAGTTGCTATCACCTCAGGCTCCATTTCCTGTGTGCATGTGTGGATGTAGTGCTCCATGTCAAGCGGCATCCGCGACAAGCCGTCAGCGTCTCCATTTGCTTTTCCAGGCCGATATTTGATTGAGAACCTAAAGTCCGCTAGTTCTGCAATCCACCTGTGTGTTGTGGCGTTCAGCTTTGCTGATGTCAAGACGTAGGTTAATGGATTATTGTCAGTGTAGACAACGAATGAAGGTGCATAGTACAAGTACTCCCTAAACCTTTCACAGATTGCCCACTTCATGGCCAAAAACTCTAACTTTCCAGAGTGGAGGTGGTAGTTAGTTTCTGGAGCAGTTAGTGTTCTTGACCCATAACCAATGACAACCAGCTTGCCTTGCTGCCTCTGGTACAATACAGCACCAAGCCCCTCCTGAGATGCATCACAGTGCAACACAAAAGGCTTCTCAAAGTCTGGGTAACCTAAGAGTGGTGGACGAAGCAGGTGCTCTAGAAGCTGGCAGAGCACTTCCTGATGTTGTTCTGTCCAAGTGATAGGCTGGCTTGAGGGTAGCTGGTCTGACTTCTTATGTTTCCCCTTGCTCCTATTTGCATTTGGTCTTTGAACTCCGCCACCTGGCGTCTTTTCAGTGGACAGCAGACTGTACAGCGGCTTGGCTATGCGTGAAAAGTTTGGGATGTATGGGCGGTAATAGGACAGAAATCCTACCATTTTCCTCAAGTCACCTACGGTCTCAGGTGTTCGGTCTTTAAGTGCCTGTACTGGTGCTATTTCTGCTGGATCCATACAATAGCCATCTTTTGACACAATCTTCCCTAAGAATCTCACTTTGTCTTTAAATACTTCACATTTCTTAGCTGTCAGTTTTACTCCATGTGCTTGATAACGACGCAGCACCTCTCTCAAATCTCGAAGATGGTCCTCGAAGGATTTGCTGTGGATCAGATTGTCATCCAAGTATGGCTGAGATGTTTCATCCCTGAGACCAGCAAGGCATTCCTCCATACTGCGCTGAAATTCTGCTGGAGCCGAGGACAGGCCGAAGGGGATCCTTACCCACTCATATAAGCCCCAAGGTGTAATAAAGGCTGTAGCGGTCGGCTACTTTCCTCCAGGAAACCCTGATGGTAAGCCTTGCCCTGGTCCAGCACAGAGAACCATGCACTCCCACTCAGGCTGTTTAGCATGTCTTGCACTCGGGGATGGGGTGACGGTCAGGAATGGATTTTTGGTTCAGCTCCCTGTAATCCACACACAGACGCAAACTCCCATCCTTCTTACGCACACAGACTATTGGTGAAGAGTATGGGGACCGGGATTTTTGAATCCATCCTCTATTCAGCAGGTCCTCTAAGTACTCCTTTACCTCCTTGTGAAGCGGTTTGGGTACAGAGATGTAGGTGCGCCTTACAGGAGTTGTATCACTCAGTCTGATTTTCAACTGCAATGATGGGATACATCCTACATCATTCCCGTCCTTTGAAAATGCAGCACATTCTTCCAGTAACAATTGTCTC
>NW_026551913.1:0-13559 GCF_027596085.1 Anoplopoma fimbria | reverse complement strand
ACTTTAACTTATTTAAAGATACCTCTCTGTATACATGTAGCTAACAACATAGTTTCATTTCTAATTTTAACATTATTTAGTGTTGCTTTTACTGATTATCTTTCCACATTTCTGATACTACCACTCTAATCATATTCCCTTCCATCAATGCTACACAGAGAGCAATGAACAGTCATCAATGACAGAAAACATATGAAGTAAATCATTATTCTCTGCCAGCTTCATGCTCAGAAGGAAATATCACAACTCATCATCGTGGTTAGCGAGACAAAACACTTTAGAAACACATTTCTCAAAGTCCAGAAACTTTAGAAAAGATCCCTGAAAGTATAGTCTTAGTTTGACTGAAGGTGAAAACTGATTCTGATTCTCTGGAAACTTACTATCACTGACGGTTCCTGTCTGCCATTCATAATACCGTCCAGTGATGTGCGTGTTTTTGTAAATTAATACAGCATCAGAAACGGATTGCTTACACATACATGGAGTTTGCTAGGTGATTAATTGGTGTGTACAGTAAATAAAAAACAGAGTGCAACATAATAATTGTTCAACTAATAGTTGCCCAATAATTGTGCACACATAGATATTCTCCTAAGAAAGCCAAAACCTTACTTTTACTTTCTTAAATATTCAGGTTTGAGGTTTATTAACATTTTGGGTTGACCGAGAGCACTGTAATTGTTCAATAATAAGATGAATCCTCAAAAAATACAACTTGCCTAATAATTGTGCACAGTGTATCTCCACTATGATCATATTCCTCCATTGTTTTATTTTTTTAGTTCTTGTTTTTACCAAAGGCACTCAACAAAATAGTTATTGTTAACATTCTGAACGGTTTCATGCTTTCTGATTTCTTCATATATGTCTCATTTTGAAAAAGTGAAAAGCATAATAGTGCCACTTTAACTTATTTAAAGATACCTCTCTGTATACATGTAGCTCTGTGACAAACATAGTTTCATTCTAATTTTAGTTAACTTTAACATTAGTGTTGCTTTTACTGATTATCTTTCCACATTTCTGATACTACCACTCTGATCATATTTCCTCCATCAGAGCTCCTCAGGGAGCAATGAACAGTCATCAATGACAGAGAACATATGAAGTAAATCATTATTCTCTGTCAGCTTCATGCTCAGAAGGAAATATCACATCTCATCATCGTGGTTAGCGAGACAAAACACTTTAGAAACACATTTCTCAAGTCAGAAACTTTAGAAATGATCCCTGAAAGTATAGTCTTAGTTTGACTGAAGGTGAAAACTGAATCTGATTCTCTGTAAACTTACTATCACTGATGGTTCCTCTCTGCCATTCATAAACTTTTCCAGTTGCTGCGTCTCGTCCAGTCATGTGTGTTTGTAAATTATACAGCACAGCCAATACGGAGAGCACACAGAGCAAAAGAAAGGCAGCACTGTGGTAAAGAAAAGGGAGAAAAGAAAAGTCAGCTGATATTGTTCAAAGATTACAGGCTGTGTTTAAGTCCCAAAATAGGCCTAAATAACGATGATCATTACTTAATGTCTGGTCACATTCAGTAGGAGTACAAAACTCATCATTGAGGTTAGAAAAAGATACACTTTGAAAATCCCTCCAGAAACCTGAGCAGGGCTGCAACTAAAATTCTACTTGTCATTATCAATAATCCACTAATTTCAGAAGCTAGAAACAAAGAACATCCGAAAATAGAGTTTTTAATTGATTTAATTCATTTTTCTCAATTTTGAAAAAGTTTTAAAGCTAATAGTGCCAAATTTAACTTATTTAAAGAACTACTCTGAACATGCAACACAACATAGCTGTATTCTAATCGCAGTCAACTCTTAACATTATTTCGTGTTGCTTACACTTATTATCTTTCCACGTTTCTGATACTACCACTCTGATCATATTCCCTCCATCAGAGCTCCTCAGGGAGCAATGAACAGTCATCAATGACAGAGAACATATGAAGTTAATCATTATTCTCTGTCAGCTTCATGCTCAGAAGGAAATATCACAACTCATCATCGTGGTTAGCGAGACAAAACACTTTAGAAACACATTTCTCAAGTCAGAAACTTTAGAAATGATCCCTGAAAGTATAGTCTTAGTTTGACTGAAGGTGAAAACTGAATCTGATTCTCTGCAAACTTACTATCACTGATGGTTCCTCTCTGTCATTAATAATCTCGTCCAGACACGTGTGTGTTTATAAATTATACAGCACAGTCAATACAGAGAGAAATTAAGGATGTACTGTGGTAACGAAAAGGGAGATAAGAAAAGTACGCTGATACTGTTCAAAGGTTACAGGCTGTGTTTATGTCCCAAAATAGACCTAAATAACGATGATCATTACTTAATGTCTGGGTCACATTCAGTCAGGAGCGCATAAACTCATCATTGAGGTTAGAAAAAGATACACTTTGAAAATCCCTCCAGAAACCTGAGCAGGGCTGCAATTAACATCTACTTTCTTTATCAATAATCCACTAATTTCAGAAGCTAGAAACAAAAAACATCTGAAAATGAGTGATTCATTTATTGTTGTCATTTTTTCTGTCAACTGATAGACTGTTTAACGGGCTTACCTACAATTTCACTGAATCAAAGTTATCTCTGTGACAACATTGCTGTATTTCAACTGCAGTTAACTCGCAATATTATGTTTTTTAATGTTGATTTCATTCATTATCTTTCCACATTTTGATACTACCACTCCGATCATATTTCCTTCCTCAATGCTACACAGGGAGCAATGAACAGTCATCAATGACAGAGAACATATGAAGTAAATCATTATTCTCTGTCAGCTTCATGCTCAGAAGGAAATATCACATCTCATCATCGTGGTTAGCGAGACAAAACACTTTAGAAACACATTTCTCAAGTCAGAAACTTTAGAAATGATCCCTGAAAGTATAGTCTTAGTTTGACTGAAGGTGAAAACTGAATCTGATTCTCTGGAAACTTACTATCACTGACGGTTCCTCTCTGCCATTCATAAACTTGTCCAGTTGCTGCGTCTCGTCCATTCATGTGTGCTTATGTAATCAGAATCAGAAACTGTTTATTGCCAATTACGGTACACATACATGGAGTTTGCTAGGTGATTAATTGGTGTGTACAGTAAATAAAAAACAGAGTGCAACATAATAATTGTGCACACTAATAGTTGCCCAATAATTGTGCACACATAGATATTCTCCTAAGAAAGCCAAAACCTTACTTTTACTTTCTTAAATATTCAGGTTTGAGGTTTATTAACATTTTGGGTTGACCGAGAGCACTGTAATTGTTCAATAATAAGATGAATCCTCAAAAATACAACTTGCCTAATAATTGTGCACACAGTGTATCTCCACTATGATCATATTCCCTCCATTGTTTTATTTTTTAGTTCTTGTTTTTTACCAAAGGGCACTCAACAAAATAGTTATTGTTAACATTCTGAACGGTTTCATGCTTTCTGATTTCTTCATATATGTCTAATTTTGAAAAAGTGGAAAAGCATAATAGTGCCACTTTAACTTATTTAAAGATACCTCTCTGTATACATGTAGCTCACAAACATAGTTTCATTCTAATTTTAGTTAACTTTAACATTATTTGTTGTTGCTTTTACTGATTATCTTTCCACATTTCTGATACTACCACTCTGATCATATTCCCTCCATCAGAGCTCCTCAGGGAGCAATGAACAGTCATCAATGACAGAGAACATATGAAGTAAATCATTATTCTCTGTCAGCTTCATGCTCAGAAGGAAATATCACAACTCATCATCGTGGTTAGCGAGACAAAACACTTTAGAAACACATTTCTCAAGTCAGAAACTTTAGAAATGATCCCTGAAAGTATAGTCTTAGTTTGACTGAAGGTGAAAACTGAATCTGATTCTCTGCAAACTTACTATCACTGATGGTTCCTCTCTGTCATTAATAATCTCGTCCAGACACGTGCGTGTTTATAAATTATACAGCACAGTCAATACAGAGAGAAATTAAGGATGTACTGTGGTAAAGAAAAGGGAGATAAGAAAAGTACGCTGATACTGTTCAAAGGTTACAGGCTGTGTTTATGTCCCAAAATAGGCCTAAATAACGATGATCATTACTTAATGTCTTACTTAATGGGTCACATTCAGTCAGGAGCATAAACTCATCATTGAGGTTAGAAAAAGATACACTTTGAAAATCCCTCCAGAAACCTGAGCAGGGCTGCAATTAACATCTACTTTCTTTATCAATAATCCACTAATTTCAGAAGCTAGAAACAAAAAACATCTGAAAATGAGTGATTCATTTATTGTTGTCATTTTTTCTGTCAACTGATAGACTGTTTAACGGGCTTACCTACAATTTCACTGAATCAAAGTTATCTCTGTGACAACTTTGCTGTATTTCAACTGCAGTTAACTCGTAATATTATTTAGTGTTGATTTCATTCATTATCTTTCCACATTTTGATACTACCACTCTGATCATATTTCCTCCTCAATGCTCCACAGGGAGCAATGAACAGTCATCAATGACAGAGAACATATGAAGTAAATCATTATTCTCTGTCAGCTTCATGCTCAGAAGGAAATATCACATCTCATCATCGTGGTTAGCGAGACAAAACACTTTAGAAACACATTTCTCAAGTCAGAAACTTTAGAAATGATCCCTGAAAGTATAGTCTTAGTTTGACTGAAGGTGAAAACTGAATCTGATTCTCTGGAAACTTACTATCACTGACGGTTCCTCTCTGTCATTCATAAACTTGTCCAGTTGCTGCGTCTCGTCCAGTCATGTGTGCTTATGTAATCAGAATCAGAAACTGTTTATTGCCAATTACGGTACACATACATGGAGTTTGCTAGGTGATTAATTGGTGTGTACAGTAAATAAAAAACAGAGTGCAACATAATAATTGTGCACACTAATAGTTGCCCAATAATTGTGCACACATAGATATTCTCCTAAGAAAGCCAAAACCTTACTTTTACTTTCTTAAATATTCAGGTTTGAGGTTTATTAACATTTTGGGTTGACCGAGAGCACTGTAATTGTTCAATAATAAGATGAATCCTCAAAAATACAACTTGCCTAATAATTGTGCACACAGTGTATCTCCACTATGATCATATTCCCTCCATTGTTTTATTTTTTAGTTCTTGTTTTTTACCAAAGGGCACTCAACAAAATAGTTATTGTTAACATTCTGAACGGTTTCATGCTTTCTGATTTCTTCATATATGTCTAATTTTGAAAAAGTGGAAAAGCATAATAGTGCCACTTTAACTTATTTAAAGATACCTCTCTGTATACATGTAGCTCACAACATAGTTTCATTCTAATTTTAGTTAACTTTAACAGAAGTGTTGCTTTTACTGATTATCTTTCCACATTTATGATACTACCACTCTGATCATATTCCCTCCATCAGAGCTCCTCAGGGAGCAATGAACAGTCATCAATGACAGAGAACATATGAAGTAAATCATTATTCTCTGTCAGCTTCATGCTCAGAAGGAAATATCACATCTCATCATCGTGGTTAGCGAGACAAAACACTTTAGAAACACATTTCTCAAGTCAGAAACTTTAGAAATGATCCCTGAAAGTATAGTCTTAGTTTGACTGAAGGTGAAAACTGAATCTGATTCTCTGTAAACTTACTATCACTGATGGTTCCTCTCTGTCATTAATAAACTCGTCCAAGTTGCTGCAGTCTCGTCCAGTCATGTGTGTTATTTTTTTAATTATACAGCTCAGCCAATACAGAGAGCACACAGAGCAAAAGAAAGGCAGCACTGTGGTAAATAAAACACTTGTAGGACAGTAAGAAAGGGAGCAAAGAAAAGTAAGCTGATACTGTTAAAAGATTACAGGCTGTGTTTTAGTCCCAAAATAGGCCTAAATAACGATGATCAGTGACAATACAGATGAACTGAATCATTACTTAATGTCTGCGTCACACTCAGACAGGAGTACATAAACTCATCATTGAGGTTAGAAAAAGTTACTCTTTGAAAATCCCTCCAGAAACCTGAGCAGAGCTGCAACTAACAACTACTTTTATTATCAATAATCCACTAATTTCAGAAGCTAGAAACAAAGAACATCTGAGAATTTGTGATTATTTGGTGATTGTTATTTTTTCTGTCAACTGATAAACAGTTAAACTGACTTAAACACAATTAAACAGATTTAAAGTTAACTTTCTGAACATAGAAAGCTCACAATGAAACTGTATTTTAAATGTTAACTCATTATTTATTAATTAGTGTTGTTTCACTCATTATCTTTCCACATTTTGATACTTCCACTCTGATCATATTTCCTTCCTCAATGCTCCTCAGGGAGCAATGAACAGTCATCAATGACAGAGAACATATGAAGTAAATCATTATTCTCTGTCAGCTTCATGCTCAGAAGGAAATATCACAACTCATCATCGTGGTTAGCGAGACAAAACACTTTAGAAACACATTTCTCAAGTCAGAAACTTTAGAAATGATCCCTGAAAGTATAGTCTTAGTTTGACTGAAGGTGAAAACTGAATCTGATTCTCTGGAAACTTACTATCACTGATGGTTCCTCTCTGCCATTCAATAATCTTGTCCAGTTGTTGCATCTCGTCCAGTCATGTGTGTTTTTGTAAATTATACAGCACAGTCAATACAGAGAGCACAAGCGAAGAAAGGCAGCACTGTGGTAAAGAAAAGGGAGAACAGAAAAGTCAGCTGATACTGTTCAAAGGTTACAGGCTGTGTTTATGTCCCAAAATAGGCCTAAATAACGTTGATCATTACTTAATGTCTGCGTCACATTCAGTCAGGAGAGCATAAACTCATCATTGAGGTTAAAAAAAGATACACTTTAAAAATCTTTCCAGAAACCTGAGCAGAGCTGCAACTAACAACTATTTTCATTATCAATAATCCACTCATTTCAGAAGCTAGAAACAAAGAACATCTGAAAATTAGTGATTAATTGTTGTAATTTTTTCTGTCAACTGATAAACTGGCATACCTACAATTTAACTTATTTAAAGTTATCTTTCAGAAATACAAAAAGTTCACACTAGCTGTATTTTAAATGCAGAAAACACTTTCCTCTATTTAGTGTTACTTTCACTCATTAACTTTCCATATTTCTGATACTACAAAATAGTTATTGTTAACATTCTGAACGGTTTCATGCTTTCTGATTTCTTCATATATGTCTAATTTTGAAAAAGTGAAAAAGCATAATAGTGCCACTTTAACTTATTTAAAGATACCTCTCTGTATACATGTAGCTCACAACATAGTTTCATTCTAATTTCAGATAACTTTAACATTATTTGTTGTTGCTTTCCATTATCTTTCCACATTTCTGATACTACCACTCTGATCATATTCCCTCCATCAGAGCTCCTCAGGGAGCAATGAACAGTCATCAATGACAGAGAACATATGAAGTAAATCATTATTCTCTGTCAGCTTCATGCTCAGAAGGAAATATCACATCTCATCATCGTGGTTAGCGAGACAAAACACTTTAGAAACACATTTCTCAAGTCAGAAACTTTAGAAACGATCCCTGGAAGTATAGTCTTAGTTTGACTGAAGGTGAAAACTGAATCTGATTCTCTGTAAACTTACTATCACTGATGGTTCCTCTCTGTCATTAATAATCTCGTCAAGTTGCTGCGTCTCGTCCAGTCATGTGTGTTTTATAAATTATACAGCACAGCCAATACAGAGACACAGAGCAAAAGAAGGATGTAAAACACTGGTAACAGAAAAGGGAGAACAGAAAAGTCAGCTGATACTGTTCAAAGATTACAGGCTGTGTTTAAGTCCCAAAATAGGCCTAAATAACGATGATCATTACTTAATGTCTGCGTCACATTCAGTCAGGAGTACATAAACTCATCATTGAGGTAAGAAAAAGATACACTTTGAAAATCCCTCCAGAAACCTGAGCAGGGCTGCAATTAACAACTACTTTCTTTATCAATAATCCACTAATTTCAGAAGCTAGAAACAAAAAACATCTGAAAATGAGTGATTCATTTGATTGTTGTCATTTTTTCTGTCAACTGATAGACTGTTTAACTGGCTTAAATACAATTTCACTGAATCAAAGTTATCTCTGAATGAAAACAACATGCTGTATTTCAACTGCAGTTAACTCTTAACATTATTTATGTTGATTTCATTCATTATCTTTCCACATTTTGATACTACCACTCTGATCATATTTCCTTCCATCAAGCTCCACAGGGAGCAATGAACAGTCATCAATGACAGAGAACATATGAAGTAAATCATTATTCTCTGTCAGCTTCATGCTCAGAAGGAAATATCACATCTCATCATCGTGGTTAGCGAGACAAAACACTTTAGAAACACATTTCTCAAGTCAGAAACTTTAGAAATGATCCCTGAAAGTATAGTCTTAGTTTGACTGAAGGTGAAAACTGAATCTGATTCTCTGTAAACTTACTAACACTGATGGTTCCTCTCTGCCATTCATAAACTTGTCCAGTTGCTGCGTCTCGTCCAGTCATGTGTGCTTATGTAATCACAATCAGAAACTGTTTATTGCCAATTACGGTACACATACATGGAGTTTGCTAGGTGATTAATTGGTGTGTACAGTAAATAAAAAACAGAGTGCAACATAATAATTGTGCACACTAATAGTTGCCCAATAGTTGTGCACACATAGATATTCTCCTAAGAAAGCCAAAACCTTACTTTTACTTTCTGAAATATTCAGGTTTGAGGTTTATTAACATTTTGGGTTGACCGAGAGCACTGTAATTGTTCAATAATAAGATGAATCCTCAAAAATACAACTTGCCTAATAATTGTGCACACAGTGTATCTCCACTATGATCATATTCCCTCCATTGTTTTATTTTTTAGTTCTTGTTTTTTTTACCAAAGGGCACTCAACAAAATAGTTATTGTTAACATTCTGAACGGTTTCATGCTTTCTGATTTCTTCATATGTCTCATTTTGAAAAAGTGAAAAGCATAATAGTGCCACTTTAACTTATTTAAAGATACCTCTCTGTATACATGTAGCTCACAACATAGTTTCATTCTAATTTTAGTTAACTTTAACATTATTTAGTTTTGTTTTTACTGATTATCTTTCCACATTTATGATACTACCACTCTGATCATATTCCCTCCATCAGAGCTCCTCAGGGAGCAATGAACAGTCATCAATGACAGAGAACATATGAAGTAAATCATTATTCTCTGTCAGCTTCATGCTCAGAAGGAAATATCACATCTCATCATCGTGGTTAGCGAGACAAAACACTTTAGAAACACATTTCTCAAGTCAGAAACTTTAGAAATGATCCCTGAAAGTATAGTCTTAGTTTGACTGAAGGTGAAAACTGAATCTGATTCTCTGCAAACTTACTATCACTGATGGTTCCTCTCTGTCATTAATAATCTCGTCCAGACACGTGTGTGTTTATAAATTATACAGCACAGTCAATACAGAGAGAAATTAAGGATGTACTGTGGTAACGAAAAGGGAGATAAGAAAAGTACGCTGATACTGTTCAAAGGTTACAGGCTGTGTTTATGTCCCAAAATAGACCTAAATAACGATGATCATTACTTAATGTCTGGGTCACATTCAGTCAGGAGCGCATAAACTCATCATTGAGGTTAGAAAAAGATACACTTTGAAAATCCCTCCAGAAACCTGAGCAGGGCTGCAATTAACATCTACTTTCTTTATCAATAATCCACTAATTTCAGAAGCTAGAAACAAAAAACATCTGAAAATGAGTGATTCATTTATTGTTGTCATTTTTTCTGTCAACTGATAGACTGTTTAACGGGCTTACCTACAATTTCACTGAATCAAAGTTATCTCTGTGACAACATTGCTGTATTTCAACTGCAGTTAACTCATAATGTTATTGAATGTTGATTTCATTCATTATCTTTCCACATTTTGATACTTCCACTCTGATCATATTTCCTTCCTCAATGCTCCTCACGGAGCAATGAACAGTCATCAATGACAGAGAACATATGAAGTAAATCATTATTCTCTGTCAGCTTCATGCTCAGAAGGAAATATCACATCTCATCATCGTGGTTAGCGAGACAAAACACTTTAGAAACACATTTCTCAAGTCAGAAACTTTAGAAATGATCCCTGAAAGTATAGTCTTAGTTTGACTGAAGGTGAAAACTGAATCTGATTCTCTGGAAACTTACTAACACTGATGGTTCCTCTCTGCCATTCATAAACTTGTCCAGTTGCTGCGTCTCGTCCAGTCATGTGTGCTTATGTAATCAGAATCAGAAACTGTTTATTGCCAATTACGGTACACATACATGGAGTTTGCTAGGTGATTAATTGGTGTGTACAGTAAATAAAAAACAGAGTGCAACATAATAATTGTGCACACTAATAGTTGCCCAATAATTGTGCACACATAGATATTCTCCTAAGAAAGCCAAAACCTTACTTTTACTTTCTTAAATATTCAGGTTTGAGGTTTATTAACATTTTGGGTTGACCGAGAGCACTGTAATTGTTCAATAATAAGATGAATCCTCAAAAATACAACTTGCCTAATAATTGTGCACACAGTGTATCTCCACTATGATCATATTCCCTCCATTGTTTTATTTTTTAGTTCTTCTTTTTTTTTACCAAAGGGCACTCAACAAAATAGTTATTGTTAACATTCTGAACAGTTTCATGCTTTCTTCATATATGTCTCATTTTGAAAAAGTGGAAAAGCATAATAGTGCCACTTTAACTTATTTAAAGATACCTCTCTGTATACATGTAGCTCACAACATAGTTTCATACTAATTTTAGTTAACTTTTACATTATTTGTTGTTGTTTTTACTGATTATCTTTCCACATTTCTGATACTACCACTCTGATCATATTCCCTCCATCAGAGCTCCTCAGGGAGCAATGAACAGTCAACAGCCGTTGAGATTCCGTCGCGTGCTCTCTGGCCTCTCCCTGCCACGCTACCTGCTGTAGCTCCTCCCACCGAGCGTCAGTTATGCGCGTTCATGTGAATTCAGTTACATTGATAGGAAGACGAAACACGCAGGGACGCACCAACGTCGTTGCCAAGGTGACCGGACAGTCCCACAGCCAATAAGAACGGAGAATCGGAGCCTCGCTCTGATTGGTCAAAGTGTACATGAGCGGTGGCAATTTTTGGGTGCGGCCCACAGAGGCAGGGGAGAGCAAAGTTATGAGCAGATATTCTCAGAGCACTTCACCTACATATAGCTGACTGGCTATTAGGACAGTTTTGCCAAATATTACAGTAAAGAAATTAATTAATTAATACCCACCCTTAAAATACCCCAAAAGTGTTATTTTTAGATGCATTTTCAGCTTTTCTGCTGCCAAAAGACGTTTCAGCCTTAAAATACCCCAGAAGTCTCTTTTCTGACAGGAATTCATACTTTACATGAGTTTCTTCGAGTAAAGGCCTTAGGACTAATATTAACTAGTATCCTTGTGTTTTCATGAAAACATGATACTTTCATCACTTTTAGAAGCATTTCCAACTTTTCTGCTGCAAAAAGAACTTTTCAGCCTTAAAATTCCCCAAAAGTGTATTTTCTGACAGGAAACCAAAGCTTACATGAGTTTCTTCAAATAAAGGCCTCGGGTCTAATATCAACCAATTTCCTTACGTTTTTTTGAAAACATGATACTTTCATCACTTTTAGAAGCATTTCCAGCTTTTCTGCTGCATTTACAGCTTTTCTGCTGCCAAAAGACGTTTCAGCCTTAAAATACCCCAAAAGTGTCTTTTCTGACAGGAAACCATACTTTACATGAGCTTCTTCAAGTAAGGGCCTCTGGACTCATAATAACAAGTGTCCTTGTGTTTTCATGAAAACATGATACTTTCATCACTTTTAGAAGCATTTCCAGCTTTTCTGCTGCAAAAAGACGTTTCAGCCTTAAAATACCCCAAAAGTGTCTTTTCTGACAGGAAAAGACACTTTACATGAGTTTCTTCAAGTAAAGGCCTCAGGACTAATATCAACTAGTTTCCTTGTGTTTTCATGAAAACATGATACTTTCATCACTTTTAGATGCATTTCCAGCTTTTCTGCTGCAAAAAGACGTTTCAGCCTTAAAATACCCCAAAAGTGTCTTTTCTGACAGGAAACCATACTTTACATGAGTTTCTTCAAGTAAAGGCCTCAGGACTAATATCAACTAGTTTCCTTGTGTTTTCATGAAAACATGATACTTTCATCACTTTTAGGCATTTACAGCTTTTCTGCTGCCAAAAGACGTTTCAGCCTTAAAATACCCCAAAAGTGTCTTTTCTGACATGAAATAATACTTTACATGAGTTTCTTCAAGTAAAGGCCTCAGGACTAATAACTCAACTAGTTCCTTGTGTTTTCATGAAAACATGATACTTTCATCACTTTTAGATGCATTTACAGCTTTTTAGATGCATTTACAGCTTTTCTGCTGCCAAAAGACGTTTCAGCCTTAAAATACCCCAAAAGTGTCTTTTCTGACAGGAAACCATATTTTACATGAGTTTCTTCAAGTAAAGGCCTCAGGACTAATATCAACTAGTTTCCTTGTGTTTTCATGAAAACATGATACTTTCATCACTTTTAGATGCATTTACAGCTTTTCTGCTGCAAAAGACGTTTCAGCCTTAAAATACCCCAAAAGTGTCTTTTCTGACAGGAAACCATAGTTTACATGAGTTTCTTCAAGTAAAGGCCTCTTGACTAATATCAACTAGTTTCCTTGTGTTTTCATGAAAACATGTTTTCATTTTTTTTAACATGATACTTTTCTTCATCACTTTTTTCTGAGATGCATTTTTCAAGTAAAGGCCTCAGGACTAATATCAGCTTTTCTGCTGCAAAAAGACGTTTCAGCCTTAAAATACCCCAAAAGTGTCTTTTCTGACAGGAAACCATAGTTTACATGAGTTTCTTTTCAAGTAAAGGCCTCAGGACTAATATCAACTAGTTTCCTTGTGTTTTCATGAAAACATGATACTTTCATCACTTTTAGATGCATTTACAGCTTTTCTGCTGCAAAAAGACGTTTCAGCCTTAAAATACCCCAAAAGTGTCTTTTCTGACAGGAAACCATTTTACATGAGTTTCTTCAAGTAAAAGGCCTCAGGACTAATATCAACTAGTTTCCTTGTGTTTTCATGAAAACATGATACTTTCATCACGTTTGGATGCATTTACAGCTTTTCTGCTGCCAAAAGACGTTTCAGCCTTAAAATTCCCCAAAAGTGTATTTTCTGACAGTTAACCATAGTTTACATGAGTTTCTTCAAGTTAAGGCCTTAGGACTAATATTAACTAGTATCCTTGTGTTTTCATGAAAACATGATACTTTCATCACTTTTAGAAGCATTTCCAACTTTTCTGCTGCAAAAAGAACTTTTCAGCCTTAAAATTCCCCAAAAGTGTATTTTCTGACAGGAAACCAAAGTTTACATGAGTTTCTTCAAGTAAGGGCCTCGGGTCTAATATCAACCAATTTCCTTACGTTTTTTTGAAAACATGCTG
>NW_026551912.1:0-133637 GCF_027596085.1 Anoplopoma fimbria | reverse complement strand
TCCAACCTAAATAGTTTATAGGTTTTATAGTATTTTTGTCTTAATTTGCTCTCTCTTTACGGATTACTGAACTGATTACTGGACCACTAATATATGACAGAATACACTTATCAACATTGAAAAAGGAAGTGTGGGGATTGGATAAAGTTTAGCGGACCTTGAGAGGATCACCGTCCTCGGCCGACCACCCAGCGAGACCTGCCGGACCCAACGCCACTAAAAGCTGTGTCAACTACCCCAGTGAGGAGAGCCGAGATGGAAGCCAAGCTAACCCAGCTAGGACCTATGACTTCTCCACTATCCAGCCTGCTTCTGGCTGTCTGATGTCCGGTCGCAGGAAAAATAGATGGATGAAATAAGACTTCAGGCGAACCCAGCAACGGGAGGTCGATGACTTTTGTGTCCACATCTTGACAGAGACCTGGCTCCATCGAGGCATCCCACACGAGCTGTTCTTAATATACGAACAGCAGAACGGAGTAGCAGAGAGGAGGTGGACTCTGTCAATGTCGTTTGGTGCTCAAACATAGTCAAAGTTGATAGACAATGCTGGCCATGTTATCTGCCCAGATGTTTGTATTCCTGTTCTTCCTAATGACATTCAAAAAATGCTCTACAGAAATGCCCTCATTTTTTTTGTTCTGTTTGTTTTTGTCTTGTTTATCTTGTGTAACAAATGGGCTACAACTGTGTTGTGCATAATGACAATAAATGAGCCTTGAATTGATGAATTATATAGGCTTGTAGGCTCACAAATATAATTTGTAAACCGGTAAAACATTGACTTAAAGGAATAGCTTGATACGTATGGAACTAGTGCCAGGACGTAGGCTTGGGTTGATGTAAAAATGTTCAAATCGATTTGATGTGCACCAAACCAGACCAGTAGACATATTCTACGTAACACAATATTAATGCAAACAAATGTGAAAACATCCAGTTTGTGCTAGAAATTTTTTTTGGTGACCAGCAACTGGGCACAATGGCTTCCTGGAGTCTTGTTGTCACCATGGGTTTGGCAGGCAACCAACGGAGACTGCGGGAAGTCACTGCAACCTGATAAAACCATTCAGACTTTTAAAGAACTCAAAACTGACAAAACTAATCTACTTCTAGTAATAAAAGTTGCCACAGTCTGGAACAGGATCTGGTATGCTCCCTCTGACACCCTCTGTGGTTTCCATATATATATATATGAAAGATTGTTAATATGAGAACTCAACACCAAAATAAATGCCCCTATCCAGATTAACAGTCCCTCTAGCGCCCACCACCTTTCTATTTAAACACCAATTGCCTTTCCCCTGCTTGAATACTGTTGTGTTGCTTGTAGGGCTGTACTGAATAGTTTGAAGCTTCATTCATAAAGTTGACATTTAAATTGTATTACTAATAACTACGCTGAGTGCCCATATGGCCCATATTTCTGAGCCCCATTGTTTTTTTTTCAGAGTGCACAGACTTTGAGTGGATGCTAGTAGTGTTTCTAATAAAAATAATGGTTATTTTCAATGTGTCAAAGTACTTTTATTTTTCTTATAATTTGGCTTAGTCCAACGGGGCTTCTGTCTTGCAGCTCTGCTTGGGTTTGTGAACTGAGTCCTGGAACGAGCTGGCTGATGGGGCATCTCTCTAGAGTCTCTTTGTGGGTGAGGGCTCTCTCTCTCAAACACACTTGTGTCAGTATCTTAATGGTCTCAGTCAGTCCTCAATACAAAAGTCAGAATTCATATAAAAATGACCAAAATAATAATTTCCAAAATCCACAGCATGTTTTATCTGACGAAGTATTCTGCTTCAATCCATATTTGTTTACGTCTCTCTTTTTGCCTCTCAAAAACATTTTCAATATGGCAATATACAGTGGGTACGGAAAGTATTCAGACCCCTTTAAATTTTTCACCCTTTGTTTCATTGCAGCCATTTGCTAAAATCGAAAAAGTTCATTATTTTTTCGCATTAATGTACACTCAGCAACCCATCTTGACAGAAAAAAACAGAAATGTAGAAATTTTTGCAAATTTATTAAAAAAGAAAAACTGAAATATCACATGGTCATAAGTATTCAGACCCTTTGCTCAGTATTGAGTAGAAGCACCCTTTTGAGCTAGTACAGCCATGAGTCTTCTTGGGAATGATGCAACAAGTTTCTCACACCTGGATTTGGGGATCCTCTGCCATTCTTCCTTGCAGATCCTCTCCAGTTCTGTCAGGTTGGATGGTGAACGTTGGTGGACAGCCATTTTCAGGTCTCTCTAGAGATGCTCAATTGGGTTTAGGTCAGGGCTCTGGCTGGGCCAGTCAAGAATGGTCACAGACTTGTTCCGAAGCCACTCCTTTGTTATTTTAGCTGTGTGCTTCGGGTCATTGTCTTGTTGGAAGGTGAACCTTCGGCCCAGTCTGAGGTCCTGAGCATTCTGGAGGAGGTTTTCTTCCAGGATATCTCTGTACTTGGCCGCATTCATCTTTCCTTCAATTGCAACCAGTCGTCCTGTCCCTGCAGCTGAAAAACACCCCCATAGCATGATGCTGCCACCACCATGTTTCACTGTTGGGATTGTATTGGGCAGGTGATGAGCAGTGCCTGGTTTTCTCCACACATACCGCTTAGAATTAACGCCAAAAGTTCAATCTTGGTCTCATCAGACCAGAGAATCTTATTTCTCATAGTTTGGGAGTCCTCCATGTGTTTTTTGGCAAACTCTATGCGGGCTTTCATATGTCTTGCACTGAGGAGAGGCTTCCGTCGGGCCACTCTGCCATAAAGCCCCGACTGGTGGAGGGCTGCAGTGATAGTTGACTTTGTGGAACTTTCTCCCATCTCCCTATTGCATCTCTGGAGCTCAGCCACAGTGATCTTTGGGTTCTTCTTTACCTCTCTCACCAAGGCTCTTCTCCCACGATTGCTCAGTTTGGCTGGACGGCCAGGTCTAGGAAGAGTTCTGGTCATCCCACACTTCTTCCATTTAAGGATTATGGAGGCCACTGTGCTCTTAGGAACCTTGAGTGCTGCAGAAATTCTTTTGTAACCTTGGCCAGATCTGTGCCTTGCCACAATTCTGTCTCTGAGCTCCTTGGGCAGTTCCTTCGACCTCATGATTCTCATTTGTTCTGACATGCACTGTGAGCTGTAAGGTCTTATATAGACAGGTGTGTGCCTTTCCTAATCAAGTCCAATCAGTTTAATTAAACACAGCTGGACTCCAATGAAGGAGTAGAACCATCTCAAGGAGGATCAGAAGAAATGGACAGCATGTGAGTTAAATATGAGTGTCACAGCAAAGGGTCTGAATACTTATGACCATGTGATATTTCAGCTTTTCTTTTTTAATAAATTTGCAAAAATTTCTACATTTCTGTTTTTTCTGTCAAGATGGGTTGCTGAGTGTACATTAATGCGAAAAAAAAAAAGAACTTTTTCGATTTTAGCAAATGGCTGCAATGAAACAAAGAGTGAAAAATGTAAAGGGGTCTGAATACTTTCCGTACCCACTGTATGTGCTTGTACTCACTCTTGCACCGCCACACACAAAGGCAGGTAAAAAACCTGAATTAACAGACATTTAAACTTTCATTCAAGAACCTCAATTTGTCCCCAAGCATTTTTTGTGCGCATGTAAACACTCCAAAAGAACTCAAACCCCTCTGAAGCAAACTGTACTCAGAAATCCTCTGGAGGTGGTCTGAGTATAGCGCGACTCAGGTCTGTGTCATGGATCACTAAACCTGAGCATTGTGAACACAAAACTCTCCATGTCCTTTTCCTTTCCATTTTAGCCCTCTGAGCTTGCAATAGACAGATCACATGCTATTGCACCTGAATGCTTGAAAAACAAGCGCCGGCTGCCAGGTTAGATTACTACTCATGTTTGTTGCGCGGCCTACCTTATAACATTAATTTTGGACCCTGATCAAATTTATTTGTGATTCGATATGCAATATATTTTACAACCTCCAGCCTCTGCTTCCAAAGGATGTGAGCATAATGATGGAAAAATGTGCCTCACTGTTTGTGTCAGTCCCGCCCCCACATGCTCTGTGTGTGTGTGCTCGGCTGAGGTTTTATTGTGCTGTGTAGAGAGCAGAGAGTTGTCTTTAGTGTTATACAAATATTAAAGTAAATATTAAAGTAATTGATCACAAAACACATTAACTAACCCTGTTTCAAAAACTTGATGATTTTCATGCCTTGAGCATTAAAAAGTCCACTGAGAGCGCTGCATTTTCCATATTGGTCACAAAGATGTCTATGGGCTCAATTTATTTAATTAGGGCCACACTGTAGTGCCACGTCGAATAACAAAAAAGACGATGTCAAAAGTAAGATCTGTGCTCCAGACGAACTGTTGCGCAAACAGAAAGAGGTCAGAGGCCCCGTCAGAGCTGCAGCAGACCAGAAGAGAACTGAATCCTCTTTCAAATGAACTGACAATGTGAAGGCAAGAAGAACTGAGGCCCTTTTCTGTTGGCTCACTTTTTGGTCCACTTTAAGAGGACTGAGACTGAGTTAAGTTTGTTGACAAAATGACTATGCCCTTATCACTTGTCTAAGGGGTTTCATGTGACACATAACTCAGGACCTTTCAGACCAGTTGAAACGTGGAGTAAAAGTGGATAAATGCTAACTTTGATATTCTTTATTCAGCAGTATATCATCTTAGCCTGCGTATATGTACGCATGTGTGTGAGATAAATGGGTGAAGAGAGAGAGAGAGAAAAACTGAGTTATGCAAAGAAAGAATGCATGTTTATCTGTGTGAGAGTATGTGTATGTATTCCTCAGCAAGACTTGTTGACAGTTATGTGACAGCTGACTGGTGTGTGTGTGTGTGTGTGTGTGTGTGTGTGTGTGTGTGTGTGTGTGTGTGTGTGTGTGTGTGTGTGTGTGTGTGTGTGTGTGTGTGTGTGTGTGTGGTCAACAATGATAATTCTGCCAGTGTGTTGCAGGCCGGCCGGCCCTAAATTTATGTGTTATACAAGTAGCTAACTTCTTTAAGGAATAATTTAGTGCCTATGTTGTGTGCTAAACATTAGCCAATGTGCAGTAAAGAGAGAGATGCTTCTTTGCCCCAATCATTAAATTGTGTATCTGCTGAGACCAAATCAGATACTTCTATTTTCCTTGACTGAGCTACACAGTACATCAAAACTATTACAATCAATCAATTGTATATGCTTGACAATTGAATAGCTCTGCATTGGTTTAAGAAAATAAATTGCCTCCATCCACGTGGTCATTAATGGGGTTTTTTATGTTTTAAATAAAAAAACAAAAACAAACCCTCTCTGTAATCTTTATCACCGTCTCGAGAGAATCTCTCTCCCTTTGAAAGAGTCATCCAGTGTTTGGTACGTTTGGTACTTAACGATGTTAGTTACCTACTTGAACTGTTTATGTTCATTGCCTGTACATCATTTGCACAGATTACATTTATAAATTAGTCGTTCTATCTTTTTGCTTGCTGTGATTTTGTTGCAGTGGCGTGGTGAGTGCGGTTGTTGTCGACTAGTGATGCAATGGATCATAAAACTCATGGTTTGGATCGTATCACGGATCACAGTCACAGATCAGATCACGGATCGTATCAGCACAAAAACAAAGGGAGCAAACATAACTTTAAGAGATATTTTGCTGATCATTGATGATCCATATTGGCAGATCTCAGCTTGTCTACAAGACTATTCCTTTTTTTTGCCAACATTACATTTTGCGAGATTATATTTGAACACATGAAAAGGTTATAATTACAATTGACGTTCTCGCAACAGAAATTTTCACAGAGCATTGACGCATTATAATGTAACTGAACGGAACTTTCATTCGTTAGCCATTAGTGGCGCTGCTAACATCACAAGCTCACTTCCTATCAATTTAAACACAGATTGATGATTTAGAATGTAACATTATCAGAGATCGGCAACTAGAAAAGCATACATTTCAATGTCATGATCGCATATTTTACTGAATATTGACAGCTAACGATCGTCAGTCAAACTTTATTTGACACTGTGATTGTCTAAGGTAAACTCTGTAATTAATATGTGGTTTGTGCATTTGTGCCGAGCTATGACGGGTCGATCCGGATCACGACAAACACTGTTTGCGGTGAAACACCAGGCACCACGGACGACAACCAAACGCGAGAGACTCACACTGAGCTGAAATTAAACGACATAAATTAGGAAATAACATAAATATACAGTCTCATACTAAGTTTTGCTGTGTCACCCCTGCAACCTGCTGATTAAAGTGAAGGGGTAAGGCCCAAAGTTAGCAACAACTTCTGCTCAGGCTCGCTGAAGGTGGACTGACCTTTAAGAAAGACCAGAAAATCTAATTTTTGTGACAAGCTGCTCCTCCGATGTCTGCTCAGGCCACCCTACCAAAAATAGATACTTTGACGCCAGGTCACGGCGATGATCTAGAAGTTCATACATATAATGTTATTGCAATATGGTGATCTAAATAACAGCACGAGGTATAAAGGATGTGTTGGTTGAGAGTAATGGGGAAATGGAGGTAGGATTAGTGTCACAGGATATGAATATGGAGTTGCTTATTTAAACAACAGAGAAGCTGAAAAAACATGATGAGGAGAGTGAGCAGAAACACTCTCCGCTATCACAACAGCTGCTGTTGAATTGCCCCTGAGCAAGGCATCAATCCACCAATTGCCCCAGTGGCCAACAGTTGAACACTGTGGCTTTCCTGGACTGAGTGCATGTGTATACTTATGGTGATGTATGTGTTAACAGCGTGTGTTTGTGTCCAGTGGAGACCTTTGTAGTCGTGTGACCAACTTGTCACTGAAGACAATGCAAACATACTCAACTGTAATGGATGTGTTTTGCCTACGTTTCACACCTCGCTGTGTTGATCAAACACAGTAGTATGTCTGTAGATGTTGAAGCTTCTAGTGGGTTAGAGGGATGGGCCTGGGGGGTCCTCACTGAGGCCACATCCACACTAAGCCGTTTTCAAATGAATCTGAATATCTTTTGCTGCGTTTGCACCGAGCATCCACACTATATGGCATTTTAGGGCACCGAAAACGGAGGAGTTCTAAAACGCTCCCGAGGATGGATAAGTTTGAAAACGCCGCATTTTCCTGATAGTGTAGATGACGGAAAACGAAGCAGTCCGAAAACGATGACGTAGGCACCCGCGTTCGCTATTTGATTGGTTCTTAGCAGTTACGACATGTCCTTTCCTGATTCCTGATTGCCCTTACCACGTGACCCTTTTCCGGAAGAGAACAACAACAGCCTTGATACCGATCGACTACCAGGTTAATTCAACATGGATAATGTGGTATTTTTTACAAATGTTTGTACATAGATGTTCAAGGTATGCTTGATTAACAACAAGAAGCCTTGCATGTTGGGACTTAGGACCCAGGGGAACATAGGTGACGATGGCAACCCGGAGGGGTTTTGCGGTTCTTTGGCTTCAGCTGGAATCAGCTGTTATTGGAGCGATAGCGAGCGGCGTGTCCAGCTGCGTTATCAGCCCTACGGAACGGACTTCTGACAGACTTGTGTTGACCAAATGTATGGACCCATAATCTAGTAAACTTTGTTTAAGAAACTGTTCATTTAAAGTAAATGTGCTGTCTGTGTGGGAGAGATAGAGTAAGACCTGCAGTGTTGTAACAAAGCTTGAAAAATAAAACTTCGAAAGACTTCCACGAACGGGGTATCTGTTTGAAGATTTTAGAGGAAGTTCAAGTATTCAGTATCAAGCATGACGAATTTCAAGAGTAGTGTAATTGTATTATCTGTAATCAAGCAACCAATGTACTTCCTGTTTACACCGGCACACGCATGCCCAGTGTATGTGAATAGTCAATTCACAACAAATTAATAACAAGCCCAAACACATTAGACACAGAGCCTCACCTATTGCCAACAAAATGTTTCGGTAAAAAAAAAAAAAAAGAATATTGTAAGTTTTGATGACAAACCATTCTCAAATTTCTTGTCAGAGGTTAAGATTGTATATGTAAACCAAGACAAAAATCATTCAGTTCCCAATATCCATCCATCCATCCATTTTCCATAACCTGCTTATCCAGTTAAGGGTCGCAGGGGTGCTGGAGCCGATCTCAGCTGTCAATGGGCGAAGGCAGGGTTCACCCTGGACAGGTCGCCAGTCTGTCGCAGGGTTGACATATAGAGACAAACAACCACTCACACTCACACTCACATCCACACCTATGGGCAATTTAGAGTCTTCAATGCATCTTAGCTGCATGTCTTTGGACTGTGGGAGGAAGCCGGAGAACCCGGAGAGAACCCACGCTGACACAGGGAGAACATGCAAACTCCACACAGAAGGTTGTCCAGCCCGGGAATTGAACCCAGGCCCCTCTTGCTGTGAGGCGACAGTGCTAACCACTACACCACCGTGCAGCCCAGTTCCCAATATACAATTCAAAAAGAAAAAGCTTATTTCTGCAATGGTCCTCATTGTAAATGACAAAACATGGCGTACAGACTTCTTGGGTCAGCACACACCATTGCTGTGGATTAGGAAGAACTCTCAATGTTATTGCTCTGACACATTCTATATTGAGTACAGTTTACCCTGAAACTCATGGAGAGTGTTAACTATGTAAAACATCTTCTTCAAGTAAACATAGCTCATGCGAAGGATTTACCACATGATACACATAATTTTAGCTGCAACTTCCACTAACAAAGTAACCAATTAAATACAGCATGTTAGAGTTGTGTAAATGTCTTGATTCTAAGATACAGTGGGTACGGAAAGTATTCAGACCCCTTTAAATTTTTCACCCTTTGTTTCATTGCAGCCATTTGCTAAAATCGAAAAAGTTCATTTTTTTCTTCTCATTAATGTACACTCAGCAACCCATCTTGACAGAAAAAACCAGAAATGTAGAAATTTTTGCAAATTTATAAAAAAAAAAAACTGAAATATCACATGGTCATAAGTATTCAGACCCTTTGCTCAGTATTGAGTAGAAGCACCCTTTTGAGCTAGTACAGCCATGAGTCTTCTTGGGAATGATGCAACAAGTTTCTCACACCTGGATTTGGGGATCCTCTGCCATTCTTCCTTGCAGATCCTCTCCAGTTCTGTCAGGTTGGATGGTGAACGTTGGTGGACAGCCATTTTCAGGTCTCTCCAGAGATGCTCAATTGGGTTTAGGTCAGGGCTCTGGCTGGGCCAGTCAAGAATGGTCACAGACTTGTTCCGAAGCCACTCCTTTGTTATTTTAGCTGTGTGCTTCGGGTCATTGTCTTGTTGGAAGGTGAACCTTCGGCCCAGTCTGAGGTCCTGAGCACTCTGGAGGAGGTTTTCTTCCAGGATATCTCTGTACTTGGCCGCATTCATCTTTCCTTCAATTGCAACCAGTCGTCCTGTCCCTGCAGCTGAAAAACACCCCCATAGCATGATGCTGCCACCACCATGTTTCACTGTTGGGATTGTATTGGGCAGGTGATGAGCAGTGCCTGGTTTTCTCCACACATACCGCTTAGAATTAACGCCAAAAGTTCAATCTTGGTCTCATCAGACCAGAGAATCTTATTTCTCATAGTTTGGGAGTCCTCCATGTGTTTTTGGCAAACTCTATGCAGGCTTTCATATGTCTTGGTCATCCCATACTTCTTCCATTTAAGGATTATGGAGGCCACTGTGCTCTTAGGAGCCTTGAGTGCTGCAGAAATTCTTTTGTAACCTTGGCCAGATCTGTGCCTTGCCACAATTCTGTCTCTGAGCTCCTTGGGCAGTTCCTTCGACCTCATGATTCTCATTTGTTCTGACATGCACTGTGATGCTGTAAGGTCTTATATAGACAGGTGTGTGCCTTTCCTAATCAAGTCCAATCAGTTTAATTAAACACAGCTGGACTCCAATGAAGGAGTAGAACCATCTCAAGGAGGATCAGAAGAAATGGACAGCATGTGAGTTAAATATGAGTGTCACAGCAAAGGGTCTGAATACTTATGACCATGTGATATTTCAGTTTTTCTTTTTTAATAAATTTGCAAAAAGTTCTACATTTCTGTTTTTTTCTGTCAAGATGGGTTGCTGAGTGTACATTAATGTGAATTTTTTTTTAGCAAATGGCTGCAATGAAACAAAGAGTGAAAAATTTAAAGGGGTCTGAATACTTTCCGTACCCACTGTACATCCAATAAAACCTGAGCGATTCTGCATTTATGCAGTGACAGGACATACTTGGGAGTTTGGTTTAAATTCAGCTCAATGGGAGTCTTAACTGCATTTTGCTGTCATTAACAGTTATCTTTTATCTGTCAACCCTCTTCTCTCTCCTCTTTCTCACCTCTCTGTTGGTGTTTCACTGAGGGCGGAGGTTTGCAAACAAACTCTCAAACACACATGTGCGGAACATTCAAACTCTCTCAACAGTCCACTTATTTATTGGTCTCGCTATCAATAAGCTACTTTGTTTCAATAATGTAAAAAACATGCATTCAGGCTGAAATTTAAACATTGTGTTCTCTCTGTAGATGCAATGACTTTAACCAAGTAAGAGTAGACAAGCTATGAGTAAGGAAATAAAACTAATTAACTAAAGTCCTTTATATCTGCTAGACTAATAAATGTGTAAAATTCTGTAGGAATATCTTAGAGCTGCTATGTGAAAGCCTTATTTTTGTAGATTACAGCACACTTGTAATGCTCTTTAGATTTATGTTTTGTGATGTTTATGTACTGAGGTGGGTCAGACAGATACAGCTTTTGAAAAGATTTGGCTTTTGCAAGTTATATAGAAGAAGTCTGATATTTGAAAGCACTTTCTAAATAGAAATAGATTTCAGATATACAGTATATGATTGTACCTGATACCTGTAAGCATTTTAAGACGTTTCGCTATCGACATCCTGGATTACAGCTGTCGCCATCTTTACTTTTTGTTACCTATAAATCGAAGTGATCATATTTGAAATATGTCTTCTTCAATACAGCATATATATATAGCGGGTAAAATAAGTATTGAACACGTCACCATTTTTCTCAGTAAATATATTTCTAAAGGTGCTATTGACATGAAATGTTCACCAGCTGTCGGTAACAACCCAAGTAATCCATACATAAAAGAAAACCAAACAAATAAGTTCAGAAATTAAGTTATGTGTAATAAAATGGAAGGACACAGGGAAAAAGTATTGAACACACTGACTGAAATTTATTTAATACTTGGTACAAAAGCCTTTGTTGGTAATGACAGCTTCAAGACGCCTCCTGTATGGAGAAACTAGTCGCATGCATTGCTCAGGTGTGATTTTGGCCCATTCTTCCACAAAACAGTCTTCAAATCTTGAAGGTTCCGTGGGCCTCTTCTATGAACTCTGATCTTTAGTTCTTTCCATAGATTTTCTATTGGATTCAAGTCAGGTGATTGGCTGGGCCATTCTAGCAGCTTTATTTTCTTTCTCTGAAACCAATTGAGAGTTTCCTTGGCTGTGTGTTTGGGATCATTGTCTTGCTTAAATGTCCACCCTCGTTTCATCTTCATCATCCTGGTAGATGGCATAAGATTTTTATCAAGAATGTCTTGGTACATTTTTCCATTCATCCTTCCTTCAATTATATGAAGTTTGCCAGTGCCGTATGCTGAAAAACAGCCCCATACCATGATGTTCCCACCTCCAAACTTTTGGGGTGATGTGCAGTGCCATTTGACCTCCAAACATGGTGTGTATTATGGCATCCAAAGAGTTCAATTTTGCTCTCATCTGACCAGACTATATTCTCCCAGTATTTCACAGGCTTGTCTAAATGTTGTGCATCAAACTTTAAACGAGCTTCAACATGCTCTTTCTTCAGCAATGGAGTCTTGCGTGGTGAGCGTGCATACAGGCCACGGCGGTTGAGTGCATTACTTATTGTTTTCTTTAAAACAATTGCACCTGCTAATTCCAGGTCTTTCTGAAGCTCTCCACAAGTGGTCCTTGGCTCTTGGACAACTCTTCTGATAATTCTTTTCACTCCTCTGTCAGAAATCTTGCGAGGAGCACCTGGTCGTGGCCGGTTTATGGTGAAATTATGTTCTTTCCACTTCCGGATTATGGCCCCAGTGCTCACTGGAACATTCAGAAGTTTAGAAATCCTTCTGTAACCAATGCCATCAGTATGTTTTGCAACAATAAGGTTGCGAAGGTCTTGAGAGAGCTCTTTGCTTTTACCCATCATGAGATGTTTCTTGTGTGACACCTTGGTAATGAGACACCTTTTTATAGGCCATCAGTTGGGACTGAACCAGCTGATATTAATTTGCACTGACAAGGGGCAGGATTGCTTTCTAATTACTGATAGATTTCAGCTGGTGTCTTGGCTTTCCATGCCTTTTTGCACCTCCCTTTCTTCATGTGTTCAATACTTTTTCCCTGTCATTCCATTTTATTACATATAACTTAATTTCTGAACTTATTTGTTTTGTTTTCTTTGTATGTATGGATTACTTGGGTTGTTACCAATATCTGGTGGAAATTTCATGTCAATAGCACCTTTAGAAATATATTTACTGAGAAAAATGATGACGTGTTCAATACTTATTTTACCCGATATATATATATATATATATATATATATATATATATATACATACATTCATCATCCTTGTTACAGCCAGTGAAAATATTAACTAATACTCCATGTTAGCATTAACGAACGTCACACCAGACCAAGCTTAATACTTACTGAAAAGATATTACCACTTAGCTTGCAAATAATGATTTCCTCAATCTTAAGATAATGCTGATGGCCAACACGTTCTCTCCCAACCTGTCACATACTGACCACTTGGCACCATTACACTCCACTATAGTCCCAGAAAATAGTTAATGCTGTGAATTCAAACAAAACACTTGTTTAGGAAAAACAAACATTTCTGCTTATCCAGGGCCAGGTTGCGGAGTCAGCAGGCTTAGGAATGTATTCCAGAAGTCCCATCCCCAGCATTGTTTTACAACTCTTCCCAATTAAGGGAGGTGTCCAGGAGGTGTCCAGGAATAATACAGAGGAGAGGCCTACTGGCCTCTCCTCTGTATTATTAATGTGAATCAGATCAGATTTGGTGGAAAATCAGCTGAGTTGATTTACAGCGAGAACATGAAGAAGTGTTGTTCTAAGAGATTAACCAAGACTCAAGTCTTTAGTTTAAGCTATATTGAAAGTTGGAGAAAGAGTAAAGGGCGAATTAAAAAATCACTTACAAAGTCATGTTAATTAAAATCAACAATGCCAGGATAAGTCCATAGGAAATGGACTCTACTTATGTAGCGCTTTTCTAGCATTCCGACCATGCAAAACACTACATGTCACCATCCAGCCTTCCACCCCTAGGACATCAACCAAAATATTTATGGGAAAATTACCTAAGAAATAGTAATAGTAGTTGATTTTGTGAGAAAATAAGAATACATATTTTGATTCATTGGTTTTGTAAATATACTGAATACTAAATGTATTCAGTATATCTGAGTTTTGTCAAAAGCAACTGATGTGATTTGCCATCCCCCTCCGCTCCCATAGTAAAATATTTAGAACATACCCAACGGAAACCAAAGAGCAGTTGTTTAAGCTCTAGCTCTAGCTGATGTTCTGTCTTTTGACAAAAATTGGGGGATTAGATGATGAAGAAAGATCATAACTAATTGCATCTGGTTTTCCCCTGACATATAGCTGCTGGAAAAGAAAGAAGAAAGAAAAACCATGTTTTGACTTCTTCATGGCTCTGATTTAAGGCTTGCAGAATCAGTGATCTTTTTTAAATCACTTCTTAAAACCCATTTTTACAGACTGGCTTTTATGTGATGTTGTCGCTTTAATGCTTTATTTTACAAAATTATTTAAATATATTTTATTTATTTTATTTTTAAGTAAATTTCTATCGTATTGATTGGTTTGACAGTGTTAAATATTGTACTGTCTTATGTTGGTTTGGGCCTCATTGTTGAGCTTTCTGTTGTTTTATTGCCTGGCTTTTTCTGCTTTGTCTATCAAAGCACTTTGTAAACTTTATTTTTAAAGGTGCTATATAAATAAAGTTATTATTAGGGCCCGAGCACTGACAACGTCGGGCCGCGAAGGCCCTCTTGAAACTGTAATGTTTTTTATTAGAGCCCGAGAACTGACGTAGTCAGAGCGTAGGACCTATTGTTCTTCAAATGTTTCTTATTATTAGGGCCCGAGCACCGACATCGTCGGTTTGCAAAGGCCCTCTTGAAACTGTAGTGTTTCTTATTATTAGGGCCCGAGCACTGACGTAGTCAGAGCGTAGGACCTATTGTTCTTCGAATGTATTTGGCATCTTTCAACAGGGAAAATAGGTGCTTGGGATAAACGTACACTCTTGAAGTTTTGCAAATAAATCTGACTCGCGAAAATAGCAAGATTTTTGGGGTTTCGGGCTGAGGTTGGAGCAATTGGCTCGCTAGCGCCCCCTTTGACTATCCCCAACGCTGAGTTACACCTAGCTGCGTGAATGGTATATGTAACATGATAGGACGTACAAAAAATCGCATCCTGTAACAAACCCTGAAATTTTCATTGCATTCATCCAATAGGGGCCGCTACAGTAATTTGTTCAATTTCTGTATTTTTAGGCATCTAACTATTGGATGCGGTGTCCGATTGTCGCAGGTGTTCGCGGCCTCTTGAGCCCGTGTCCTGACGGTACCCCAGCGCGCGCGCAGTGCAAGGGCCCGATCATCGCTGCTTGCAGCTTTAATTATTCTTATTATTCTTTTTTGCCCTCTTTCAACAGGGATAAACGTACACGCTTGAAAATTTGCAAATCAATCTGACTTGGCGAAAATAGCAAGCTTTTTGGGGTGTCGGGGATGAGGTCGGACCAATTGGCTCGCTAGTGCCTCCTACAGCTCTATAAGCCACGCCCCTCGCCCATAATGTCCGATTGACTTGAAATTTTACACACACATTCAACTGAATGAGTTCTATCAAAAATACATAAGCTCCGCCTACCGAAATGTTCCGCCATTTTGAATTTTGTAAAAAGCACATTTTTGCAAATTCCTCCTGAATGCTCAGTCCGATTGCCACCAAATTTCACGTGGATCCTTAACTGAACAATGTCATCATCAAAAGTTATCAAAACCTTGTTGATATCTCGTTTCATTTAGAAGATATGGACCAATGAACTTGATAGGGGCGTGGCTTCCTACATCAATACACATAACATAAATACCATTTGACCTATAACCACGGAATTTGTAGCGTATGTCGATACAGCATCCAGTTACTTACCATGAGATTTTCATTCCATTCTACCACTAGGGGGCGACACAGTAAATGGTCAATTTTCTGCATTTCGCGTCGTGGACACAGTGTCTGATTGTTGCAGGTGTTCGCGGCCTCTTAATTATTATTATTATTTGCATACATACAAAAAGCTTTACAACAGACTGATTTGATCCAGATAGCAGCAAATTCCCAAAACTGCAGTAGTTTTGGGAATTTGCTGCTAGTATTTTTTATATAATGGATGGTAAACTTTAATTTAATTCATCCAGTGAAAGGTTTCATGAATGGGAGTGTTTTAGAACCAATATTTCTCCGTAGTGATGTTGATTTCCTTTCTCTGTCTCTGTGCACTGTTTTTTGTTAATATGTGCTTGTGGCAATAGCTGTCTGTGGATGTGAAGGTTCTTGCTCTCTGTGTCTCTACCAATCATCTTGGGAAAGGGACAGTGATTTGACATTCACACTCCAAATGGATGTGTATTCACGTATTTGTCATGATGCAGTTTGGGTTGTAGATTTGAGGGAGTTACCCTCAAAAAGTGAAAGAAACTTCATAAATTCATAAAGTAATTTTCAGTAAGTTACTGTATAGTGTCATCGGCTGAGTTTGGTGTTTTGGTTGAGTTAAAATAATGCACAGATCTTTGGAAAACGTCCAGTTTCCACTCGTAAAATCACGATAATATGAATGCCAAAATCACTATCACATTTAGTGTACACCATGATGATGACCCTTCAGTGTAGTGTATTTGTTATCTCAAAACGGTATACTATAAGGGTATATAATAAGTTTAATCCCTTTTGTACAGAAAATGTTCATAAAATGTCATACAAAAGTGAGTCTCCGCTTTCATGAAAGTGAAGGTGAAAAATGAGAGCGGAGATTGTGCAGCCACATAGCAAATCAGAATCAGAATTAAAATTAAAAGCTTTATTGGCCAGGTATGCGTACGCATACATGGAATTTGACTCCGGTTACTTACGCTCACTAATACACAGAAACAGACAAATAAACAAAAAATCAAGGAGGTCCAAGAAGAAAAAAGGATAAACATTAACTATTTTGTACACAGAAATAAAAAAATACAAAAGTATATATATGAACATAAAAACACAAAAAACGACAATGAAGTGTAGATAAAAGTGCATATATGCAGAGTGCAAGGCTGCTTGAATAAATACAGCGGGTAAAATAAGTATTGAACACGTCACCATTTTTCTCAGTAAATATATTTCTAAAGGTGCTATTGACATGACATTTTCACCAGATGTCGGTAACAACCCAAGTAATCCATACATACAAAGAAAACCAAACAAATAAGTTCAGAAATTAAGTTTTGTGTAATAAAATGGAATGACACAGGCAAAAAGTATTGAACACACTAAGAAAGGGAGGTGCCAAAAGGCATGGAAAGCCAAGACACCAGCTGAAATCTATCAGTAATTAGAAAGCAATCCTGCCCCTTGTCAGTGCAAATTAATATCAGATGGTTCAGTCCCAACTGATGGCCTATAAATAATAATAATCAAAGTGTTTTTTATTGATTTTCATATTCAAACATCAGACATCTCATACAAAACAAAATAGTAGGACTCAAAACATACATCACAAGTACAGGACAGTACACAGACAGAACAATAACAAGACAGATCCTACTACTAGACATCAGACATACCCACCACCCGTGTAGTCCAGACACTCTCGGGTTAAAAATAAATACATAAATAGAAATGACAACAATAATAGTAATAAAAATAAAAAATAAAATAAAAAATAAAAAAAATAAAAAATAAAAAAAAAAAAGGGGGAGGGGGGATTCAGAAGCTGCCAATTATGTTGGAGCAGATGAAAACTCACGTTCAAAATAGGAAATAAAAGGCTGCCAGACCTTAGAATATCTCTTAGTGTTGCCCTGCAAAGTAAATCTAAGATGTTCTAATTTTAGGTGTGCCATCACCTCCTCTACCCACCGTTTGTGTGTTGGCGGTGCTGCCTTTATCCAGTTAAATAAGATCAGTCTCCTGGCCAACAATGAAGAGAATGCTATTGCTTTCCTTTGAGCAATATTTAATTGAGTTTCCCCTGGTGCCACACCAAAAATGGCTGCCAGAGGACCGGGCTCTATATTTTTGTCGTAGATGGATGAGAAGGTTTCAAAAATTTTGGTCCAAAACTCATTGAGCCTGGGACAAGACCAGAACATATGGCATATGTTGGCTGGCACCTGTTTACATCTAGGGCAAGTCGGATCAGCTCCCTGGTAAATTCTTGCCAGTTTGTCCCTCGTGAAATGAAGTCTGTGTAACACCTTAAACTGTATTAATCCATGTCTAACACATATAGAAGAAGAATGTATTAGTTCTACTGCCCATCTCCATTCATCGTCCGATATGTCCAACTCTAATTCTTCCTCCCATTTCCTTTTTATGTAATCAAGGGATGGGGAAGCCACCCTCTGGATATTCACATAAAGCATAGAAACTGTCCCTTTAAGAGTCGGGTCCATGTCCAATAGCCCATCTATCCACCCACTCTGTGGTAATTCAAGGGATGAGGAGAATGTCTTTCTCACAAAATCTCGAATCTGAAAGTATCTGAAGTAGTTAGTCCTTAAGGGATTCCATATTCCTTCTCCAGCTGAGCAGCAGACATAAATACACCATCTTTAAACAGATTTTTAACACATTCCACCCCAGCTCTATACCATTCCCTAAACGCTGCTCCCCAAGGGCCGGAGAAAACAACTGATGGCCTATAAAAAGGTGTCTCATTACCAAGGTGTCACACAAGAAACATCTCATGATGGGTAAGAGCAAAGAGCTCTCTCAAGACCTTTGCAACGTTATTGTTGCAAAACATACTGATGGCATTGGTTACAGAAGGATTTCTAAACTTCTGAATGTTCCAGTGAGCACTGTTGGGGCCATAATCCGGAAGTGGAAAGAACATCATTCACCATAAACCGGCCACGACCAGGTGCTCCTTGCAAGATTTCTGACAGAGGAGTGAAAAGAATTATCAGAAGAGCCAAGGACCACTTATGGAGAGCTTCAGAAAGACCTGGAATTAGCAGGTACAATTGTTTCAAAGAAAACAATAAGTAATGCACTCAACCGCCGTGGCCTGTATGCACGCTCACCACGCAAGACTCCATTGCTGAAGAAAAAGCATGTTGAAGCTCGTTTAAAGTTTGATGCACAACATTTAGACAAGCCTGTGAAATACTGGGAGGATATAGTCTGGTCAGATGAGAGCAAAATTGAACTCTTTGGATGCCATAATACACGCCATGTTTGGAGGTCAAATGGCACTGCACATCACCCCAAAAACACCATACCAACAGTGAAGTTTGGAAGTGGGAACATCATGGGGTGGGGCATACTGCACTGGCAAACTGTACTGAGACATTCTTGATAAAAATCTGCTGCCATCTACCAGGATGATGAAGATGAAACGAGGGTGGACATTTAAGCAAGACAATGATCCCAAACACACAGCCAAGGAAACTCTCAATTGGTTTCAGAGAAAGAAAATAAAGCTGCTAGAATGGCCCAGCCAATCACCTGACTTGAATCCAATAGAAAATCTATGGAAAGAACTAAAGATCAGAGTTCATAGAAGAGGCCCACGGAACCTTCAAGATTTGAAGACTGTTTGTGAAGAATGGGCCAAAATCACACCTGAGCAATGCATGCGACTAGTTTCTCCATACAGGAGGCGTCTTGAAGCTGTCATTAACAACAAAGGCTTTTGTACGAAGTATTAAATAAACGTGTTAAATACTTTTTCCCTGTGTCATTCCATTTTATTACACATAACTTAATTTCTGAACTTATTTGTTTGGTTTTCTTTGTATGTATGGATTACTTGGGTTGTTACTGACATCTGGTGAACATTTCATGTCAATAGCACCTTTAGAAATATATTTACTGAGAAAAATGGTGACGTGTTCAATACTTATTTTACAAACAATTTGAATTTAAAGTTACCGGGTTATTGCACATGGATTTGTACCAGACAGAGGATGAATAATTAATTGTTCATGAGAGTGACGGCCATGGGACAAAAGCTGTTCTGGTGTCTGGTAGTTTTGGCGTACAGTGCTCTGTAGCACTCCCCTCCTGCCAGAGGGGAGGAGTTGGAATTGATTGTACCCAGGGTGTGATGGGTCTGCAGAGATGTTTCCTGACTCTGGAAATGTACAAGTCCTGTATGGAGGGCAGGCTGGCACCAATGAGTCTCTCTGCAGACCTGTCCGTTGTAGTCTGTTCCTGTCCTGTTTGGTGGCCGATCCAAACCAGACATCACTGGTGGATGATGGCGGAGTAGAACTGAGTCAGCAGCTCCTGGGCAGGTTGTACTCCCTGAGCTGACGTAGGAAGTACAACCTCTGCTGGGCCTTTTTCCTGATGGTGTCGACGTTGGAGGCCCACTTTAGGTCCTGAGATAGTGTGGATCCCAAAAACTTGAAGGACTCCGCAGCCGACACAGTGCTGTTTATTATGGTGAGGGGGGGCAGTGTTGGAGGGCTCCTCCTAAAGTTGGTGTAGAGGGAGAAGAGCAGTGGGGAGAGCACACATACCTGGAGGGCGCCAGTGCTGATAGTCCAGGTGCTGGTTGTGATTTTTCCCAGCCTCACCTGCTGCTGCCTGTCTGTCAGGAAGTTCGTGATCCATTGACAGGTGGGGGCTGGCACAGTGAGCTGGGAGAGTTTGAAACAGAGTACTTCTGGGATGATGCTGTTGAACACCGAGCTAAAGTCCACAAACAGAACCCTTGCGTTTGACCCTGGGGATTCGAGGTGTTGCAGCAAGTAGTGCAGTGCCATGTTTACTGCATCATCCCTCGACCTGTTTGCCCGGTAGGCAAACTGCAGGGGACAAATCAGAACAATAACGTGTTTTGTTTGCACGCTTGGTAGAGTGTTTTGCTTTTGCTTTTGAGAATATTATTGTTAAGTACAATTTGGTGACTGACTATGTATCACTGTGTGTATTTCAGAGCAGTCCCCAGTGTACGCCCTGTTGTATGAAGGTGTCTTTGGAACAGCAAGTGGCAGAGCTGAAGGTGAACACTGAGGTCCAATCAGTGGATACTCCATCTGATCTAGAGGACGGCCAACTAATTTCAGGTAAAATAATCAACTTTGCTTCCTCTGAAATAGAGAATTCCACTGCAAAGCAAATGCAAATATTAAGAACACAATGTAAATTGTTTTTACCAAAAAAAAGGTTTCAGTTCTTTTTAATTGTTATACATCTCAATTTTCTACAAAACTAATACTTAATAAATCTCCTCCAGCGATTTAATGGATTAATCACAGATTAAATTTTTTTCTAATACTGACTTAATTTAAAAGTCTGGATGAGGTCCATACTGCATGAAAGGAGAATTAGATATTGTGTGCTTTAGTTGCTCCAAAACCTCCACCATGTGACACACAAGCATTATCAATATCAATTTATACATTCATTAAGGTCATTAAGGTTTAGGGTCTGGCAAACAAACATCAAGCAAACAGATCTATTCATATCCTCAGTGGCCAAACATCCTTCATCATTGAAGTGTCACCACATCTGAGCCCATACTTCATGTTTATAAGGCAGAGTAGAGACCAATTTGAGCATATTGGGATTTAAAATGACAAACAGTCATGTCTGTTGCACTTCAAACAATTTCTTTCCAAAGGTGTGTTGTTATTGTTGGATGTAAGATATTAAGGTTAACTTCTCTTGACAATGTCAGTGTTATCAAAGTAGGTTTTTAAAAGTTGTAGTTATTTTAGCTGTATATGTGCAGTGTATATGTCTAGTTTCTCACAGAATTCTACCTTTGCTCTTTTTCTGAGCTCTTCATGAGTGGAGCGCAGCAGCACTTCACACGGCAGAGAGATCAAGTCTATGCCGGCAGAGGGCTCCCTCCGCCAAGTTAATCGATCACAAGGATCTAAGGAACAGAAGAATACAAAAAGAAATGCAAGATTGGTCGCCAAATATACTTTTGCGACCCATCTTGCGACCATTTGGCTTGCCAAAGTAAAGTCTATGTGTGGGGAAACTCTGGTGTTGCATTAATGCACAATCTGTTTCTTTTCTTTGGAAATAGGCAAGATTTGTAGACTCAGAATGTGTTTTGTACATCCAAAGGGGAATAATTGTACTTGGAAACAGCAAGAATGAGTCTGATCACTTTCCTTGCCTTAACTGTATTTGTTAGAAGAGGTCCTTGTAGCCAGGAAAATGGATTTCTTGAATCAAATTACCAACCTTTGGTTCTTTGTTTCCTCTCAGCATCTGATGGGACAGGGAAGACAGAGACAGGAGAAACAGACCCAACAAGATGGGCCAAGGTTACTGATGCTTTGGGGGAGATGAGGGACGTTGACCCCAGTCAGGAGTATTCTCAACAAGCCCACAAAGTTAAGACTTATATATTTGGGTTGATCCAACGTCGAGCTGTACCCACACACTCTTCAAAGCTACGTACCAGCCTGGTACATGATGCCCGAGCTGTCAGTGTGGTGAGGCAGAGTAGTATATGCCGCATGGAGAAGCAACATTCACCAAAACAGGTGTCTGTTCAAGAGATCTCTACTCGATCCCAGGGTTCAGAGGGAACGGCTCCAGAGGCTCCCCATAACCTTGATCAGGACCCTTATCTAGGGACAGGGTTTACTGAAGATGTCCCACCTCTGTACCACCACAATCTCCAGCAAAGTATCCAACATCAACCAGTGCTTCATCACAGGCCCAGGCAGATGAACACCTCCCGTTCAACATTGGAGGACTATGCATCTTACAGAGTGCTGAAAGCCCACCCAGACTCAAGTAATGGCGAGTTTGATACACCTCAACATTTCCACAATTACCCTTCGCATCCAGCTCTGTCAAAGCCTCACCAACCACTTTCACCTGAAGAGCAGCTGGTCAAAGCAGAGTATATTCCAGCCCAGCCTGGCCGAGCCTTCACCAGAGCTTATGCCCATCACCACTCCGACCCCTACAAGGGGCCTGGGGTGCCGAACCGAACCAGATATTTGCCAGAAAGAAACCATCATCATCAAGAGCAGCAGCCCACAGCACCTCAGATCCAACCTTCAAGATCCCGAGGGGGCCAAAGAAGTGTCACTCAAATGAAGACAGAAATGGTGCTAGCAGGAAGCCAGGGAAGAAGGCATGTAGGTCTCAGTCAGAGAATAGCCTGCAAAGGGCTCCAGATCGCAAGTACAATACAGTGGAGAGAGATGGTGGAGGAAGTGGAAGCGGTGGAAGGGGAAGCCGTAGTAGTCAATCCAGGAGCAAGAAACAACAGCAAGGAGGTGGTAGCTGTCGGCCCTGGCAATCCACCCTGGAGCTCAGTCAAGATGAGACTGTCCAGCCACCAATGCAGGCAACCATGCGAGGCTCTTCAGCTTCAAACCAAAGGGACCATTGTGCAAGGCGCACACACAAATATCGCCATACACATACATCACATGCCTACATAAACTATCACCACTCCCACCATCATCAGCACATGGAGTACCAGTTAGAGAGGGAACAAGTGCCAATTTGTCAACCTAATGAGGAATACCCTAGCTTACGTCAGGGTGAGTCTGAGTCAAGCATGAGCGAAGCTGACTCTCCAGACTCCAGCTCTTTGTCCAGTGATTCAGATGAGAGTGGTGGTCTTGTTTGGCCCCAGCAACTACCCCCACAACTCTCCCTCCCTTCACCTTCTGCCCCACCTGGGCCACCTCTGCACCCCAAGGCTTTTGTCAAGATTAAGGCTTCACATGCTCTTAAGAAGAAGATCCTGCGCTTCCGCACTGGTTCACTGAAAGTAATGACCACTGTATAAAGTGGAAACTGGCCATACTAAAACTGACAGCAGATCTTTGGACTACGTAGAACAATAGACCACAAACTACAGTGAATATAAAAATCAATGTGTATATGAAAGTTTTATGTTCTTGGTTGAAATAATTGATTGGATGGCTTGAGATAAGTCTTTACAAGTAATGAAGGAAATAGGCATCACCATATTAGTTGCTGTTTCAAAAATGGGATGTCAAATTGTATATGAAGTATTACATTTTACTGAAAGTCTTATATGGATGACTCATGTTTTATATATAGGATACCATAATTGGCCACATTGGCCACTAAATATCCTCACCCTCAACTTGCACACAGCTACTGATAGGGTATATCATATTCCATGCTGGCATTTTCTTTGAGGTCACAGAGAGCCATATTTCATGACTCTAATAAACCTACCATTGTAAGGGAAATTGGCCTTATGCAAGAACATTCCCTTATCTTATCCTATACTTTTGTGGCTTATTCATATGTTTAAAACTTATTGATTGAAATATAGTAGCCTACAATGCTGACACAGACTACAGTTTGGTCCTTATATTAGGGTTGTTTTGTTACTAAAACGATGCATACCTGTTATTATTGAATTGTTAAGTCATACTTTATTTAAATAAGATGATAACTCAAGACAACAATGATATGTGCTTTTAACATGTTTCTCTGCATAAACATACAGCTATTAAATATATTGTGGGTGGAAGTAAATGCAAGACATGGGAAAATGTAACCAGATCTCAAATTATGTGAATGAGTGGATTAGTACAGTATAAATGTATTGCAAGATATTTTGTCTGGAATCTGTGGATGAGAGAGTATTATTGTTGAAAGAACCGACTTTCAACCAACTTCTAACAGCAGACACAAACCAGCAAGATACCGCAGCATTACGATTTATCTTATCTTATCTTTAATGATCTTTTTCAAGTTTTGGAGAGGTCAAAAGTTTCACTCACACAGTTAAGTGTACTTTAAATACTTGATTTTAATAGTAGGCTACTTGCAGATCAATAAAAATGTGCCTGCCTAAAGAATGCAAGATTACAATCTCATTTGAGTATTTGACAGTATTATCAATTATAGTGTACTAGCCAACTATCTATTAGCTTTTTTGGATGAAATTTGTTTGACAAATGTATTATATGAAATAAAAATGTTTGTTTTAGAAAACACCAAAATGATCATGTGTTTTTCTTTATTGCATCATGCTTGGTGTTGCGTTGCACACCCAGGGGCAAGTTAATCATGTCATAGGCCCGTGGGGACGGCTATGCCCATTAGCCCTTGTGCTCCCCAAAACCACATATCCACCACCAAAACGAACCGTTTTACCTCTGCACATAGTGATACTGTTAAGCCAAATCTCATGAAAACAAACATACGTGATCATATCCCATTCACACCCATTCATACATTAATGGCAGGGGCTACCATGCAAGGTGCCACCTTCCCATCAGGACTAACATTCATACAGTCCCCCCACTACTTTATCAATATTTCTATAACACTGCAAACAAAACCATCAATACAACAGACCACACCAGGTGGATTGCTAGGAGCATAAACAGTCTTGCATATTAATGCCATAATACCAAGCATTAATATTAAAGACTTTCTTACCCTTAGAAGTGTCTACGCCTGATTTTCTTGGCAGCAAAATAACCCCAGTATCATCTTGGTGGTTTTTCCACTTTCAATTCAATTCAATTCAGTTCATTTTGTATAGCCCAAAATCACAAATTACAAATTTGCCTGTCCTCTTTTTCTCTACTTTCTATCCCTCTTTTGCACTTGAATGAATGGACACAGCTGGAAATGAATCCTAATGTCATAAAACATCCAGCTCATTGAAATTCCCTTGACTTCATCTCTCTCGTGCACAAACACACACACACACACACACACACACACACACACACACACACACACACACACACACACACACACACACACACACACATAGTCAACAGTAGCACTAAAATAAGATTCATGGTGGTCATACTAGTAAAAGTTGTGCATTGGTATAGTAGCAACAATAATAATAGTAGTGTAGAAAAATAAATGCCATAAAGGTAAAAAAGTAAAAAATAAAATAATAAATGGTCAGTAATTGTATCCGTAAAAACAGCCTTTTATTCAATTCAATTCAGTTTATTTTGTATAGCCCAAAATCACAAATAACAAATTTGCCTCAGAGGGCTTTACAATCTGTACACATGCGACATCCTCTGTTCCGGAACCCTCACATCGGCACAGGAAAATAATATAATAATAAAAGTAACAGTTGGTGTCAGCCGGGTCACAGCAGGAGGCACGACCACGGTCCAGGTACCACAACGATTCATGGAAACCTGCGAGGCGAGAAAGCAAAAAGGGCTTCAGGGTAAAAGCAAAACCAATAAGCGTAATGGTACAGGGAATAGTAATAGTAATGTGACTAATAATAATAGTGGTAGTAGCAGTGGGTGTCAGCAGGGCCACAGCAGGAGGCACGATCACAGTCCAGATATAACCCCGATTCATGGAAACCTGCGAGGCGAGAAAGCACAAGGACTCCGGGTAAGAAACAAAATCAGTAATGTGCATAAATAGGAGATTAATACATAATGATGGAGGGAGAGAGGAGCTCAGTGTGTCTTAGGTAGTCCCCCGGCTGTATAGGCATAAAGCAGCATATCTAGGGCCTGGACCAAGGTGAACCTGAACCAGCCCTAACTATAAGCGCTATCAAAAAGGAAGATCTTAAGCCTACTCTTAAAAGTGGTGAGTGTGTCTGCCCCCGGACTGAAACTGGAACCTGGTTCCTCAGAAGAGGAGCCTGATAACTGAATGCTCTGGCTACCATCCTACTTTAATATACTCTAGGAACCACAAGTAACCCTGCATTGATGGAGCGCAGCTCTCTAGTTGGGTAATATGGAACTATAAGTTCCTTAAGATAAGACGGTGCCTGGCCAGTTAGAGCTTTGTAGGTGAGTAGAAGAATTTTAAATTCTATTCTTGGTTTAAGAGGGAGCCAGTGCAGAGAAGCTAATACCGGAGTAATATGATCTCTTTTCCTAGTTTTTGTTAGAACACGTGCTGCCGCATTCTGGATCAACTGTAGATATTTAAGAAACTAATAATGACGAATTGCAGTAATCTAGTCCAGAGGTAACAAATGCATGAACTAGTTTTTCTGCATCACTCTGATACAGGATTTGCCTGATTTTTGAAATGTTACGTAAATGAAAAAAGGTTGTCCTTGAGATTTGTTTTATATAAGAGTTAAAAGACAGATCCTGATCAGAGATAACTCGTTAAGAACTCGAGGTTCTTAACGGTAGTGCTGGATGCCAGAGCAATGCCATCTAGAGAAACTATCCATCCATCCATCTATTTTCCGTAACCTGCTTATCCAGTTAAGGGTCGCAGGGGTGCTGGAGCCGATCTCAGCTGTCAATGGGCGAAGGCAGGGTACACCCTGGACAGGTCGCCAGTCTGTCGCAGGGCTGACATATAGAGACAAACAACCATTCACACTCACATCCACACCTACGGGCAATTTAGAGTCTTCAATGCACCTAAGCTGCATGTCTTTGGACTGTGGGAGGAAGCCGGAGAGAACCCACGCTGACACGGGGAGAACATGCAAACTCCACACAGAAGGTTGTCCAGCCCGGGAATTGAACCCTCTTGCTGTGAGGCGACAGTGCTAACCACTACACCACCGTGCAGCCCTAGAGAAACTATATCGTTAGATAATTGATTTCAAAGGTGATCTGGGCCTAGTAGAATAACTTCAGCTTTGATTTTGCTTCTTCCCAGGAGTCCTTGTGCTTTCTTGCCTTGCAGGTTCCCAGGAATACATTGAATGTGTTGTAGCCCTGTTATGCTGTTCATTCTGTACGCATGACATCTATTGCATTCTGTCCATCCTGGGAGAAGGATCCCTCCTCTGTCGCTCTCCCATAGATTTCTTTGTTTTTTCTCCCTGTTAAAGGGTTTTTTTAGGGGAGTTTTTCCTGTGCTGATGTAAGGGTTCAGGGACAGGATGTCGCATGTGTACAGATTGTAAAGCCCTCTGAGGCAAATTTGTAATTTGTGATTTTGGGCTATACAAAATAAACTGAATTGAATTGAATAATAGGCTGTTTTTATGGATACAATTACTGACCATTTATTATTTTATTTTATTACTTTATTTACCTTCATGGCATTTATTTTTACTACACTACTACTATTATTGCCACTAGTAGTCACCCTGCTACTATTACCAATGCACAACTTTTACTAGTATGACCACCATGAATACTTATTTTAGTGCTACTGTTGAGTATAGTGTGTGTGTGTGTGTGTGTGTGTGTGTGTGTGTGTGTGTGTGTGTGTGTGTGTGTGTGTGTGTGTGTGTGTGTGTGTTTTGTGCACGAGAGAGATGAAGTCCAAGGGAATTTCAATGAGCTGGCTGTTTTATGACATTAGGATTCATTTCCAGCTGTGTCCATCCATTCAAGTGGAAAAGAGGGATAGAGAGAAAGTAGAGAAAAAGAGGACAGGAAAATGGGGGAACAATGGCTTGTATATGCTCCAATGCTCCAATGGTAAATAACAAAACCTCTCACAAATGCAACATTTAAGCTTTTTATCATCTTGCAGCCAATCTCAGTACAAACAACATTTTCCCAGCCGCCATCCTTTATCTCTCATATCCATCCCTTCCCTCTTCATCCCTCCATCTGTTAGTGGTTAGAAGAAACATGCTCCCTTCAGGGCCAGAAACCTGTAGTTTTTCCTGCTTTGCCAGAGAGCAAGTGGGAGAGAGGCAAGAGTGGAGGAGGAGGAGGAGGAGGAGGAGACAAAGAGGAGAACAGAGAGGCTCTGAGCATGAGAACGAAACCCACACAGAGAAATAGAAACAGAGTCGTTGAGAGAGGGAAAGAAGGAGGAGGTTAAATGAAAGCCTCGTGCTCATACATCTGGCAACGATTAGCCAGTCAGAGGGGTGATGGTGAGAGTGAGGAGACAGAGGGGCTTTTATTTTTCGCACTTTTGGGGATAGAGAGTGATTGACCTCTTTCTTCTCCTCTATCGTCTTTGTTTGTTTTTTTTACTCCCCCACAGTTCATCCACATTTCAAATCCCTGGATTCAACTTCTTTTAGTCTCCTGTCTGCTAAGACAAAGAAGCACGAAAGCAATTTAAAGCCCTGCCCATTTTATTCTCTATATCTTTTTATTTATTTTCTTTCTCCCTGTTCCACACAAATTGTCTGTCGGTGCCAAGCATCACTTTACTGATGCCATGTCTTGTTCAAACATTACCAGATAGAAATCCAAACTTCATCATTCCACCATGTCTTGCATTACTTCATCTTATTTTTAGCTACTCTCCAATCCCTGAGGATATTAGGGTCCTCGGATAGGTTGTCCTCGGATAGGTTGTCCCCAGGGTCCCACCTTCGCCCAAGCTTTAAATCCAACTCTGATATATGTAAGACAGACAAGTAAAGTTCAAGTATATGTTACATATGAACTGCTCAGCATTTATGAAACAAAGGCACATTTCAGAATGGAAGTTGACCACATTATCTACAGTACAGTTGCTTCATATAGTCATATGTCAGACAGTGACTGTGAGGAATCAAAAAACACAATTTCTCATTTCAGCACCACAAAGCCTCTCTGTCAGAATTTTTTTTAATGTGTGTAGGGAATGTCTGTAATTTCTGCTGAGTGAGGAATTATCACCTTGTAGTTCTGCAGGGGAAAGTAAAAAATTAATGTCAAGAAACATTTTAACCGCTGACTGTGCTTGAACCCAACACACTTCTTAATAAAATCTCTAGATAAAAATGCCTTTCAATTTATTTAAAAAAAAAAAAAAAATTCTTAAAGGCAGTTTATTTCTGGTCTCTTGTGCATCTCATCATGAAATGGAAATGTTCTGCCGCATCCAGTTTTATGAAATAGTGCTGGTGGCAATTGCAGGTTTTTTCTCCTTGTGTAACCCCCATAAATGTAACATATGATCAGTTCAATGAAATGGTAGGATAAATGTTGCAGTTTGGCTAAAAGTCCAAAAGAGGGTGCCAAGCACCTGCATGAAGAGTCTGTGTTCAGCAGAGAGGAAGAAAAACAAGACCTGGGCTGCGGTTGAAAAGTCCCAAACTTACCTCCTAACTTCTATTCCTAACCACTTTTCCTTGACCCAATGGAAAAACGTCATGGGTCAAAGAAAGATGTGAAGGGGGATTCATAAGAATTTAGGAAAAGACAACCGCTGTGCTTAGAGAATGCGACTCCACTTTCACTAAGTTACATAATTATGATGTGACGGTGAATGTCAATGATGTAGGTTTGCAATGGCGAAACAACAACAAAGAAGGACTAAAATATAACCCCATACAATCTATTACACCACAGAATGCAGGCTTTATAAAGATCTCCTTCAGTTACAGGCTGCTTGACTTGTGGTGTTAAGGAGAAAAAACTGAGCTCCTTCCTTCCTACTGCTGTTCACTCATGTAGAATATCAATGAAACTGTTAAATATCAATATTTCCTTTGTGGTTCCTTCTGGTTCCAAACCACCGTCGGAACCACGACTGGTGCAGGACGTTTCACAATGGTAAGTTGTTATGTTGCAGCTGCTTATATATCATATGTAAAACAAGTGGAGTATTTTCACGTCGCCTCATCGTTTACTGACTGAAATTTTGTTCCTTTTCTTATTTAGATCTTTAATTATTTTAATCTATTACCGCACTATGTAGCTAACTACCTGCTTAATAGCTAACAACAGTAGCAAACACCTAGCATTAGGCTAGAGGCCTAGGCTGTGGTGTAATACACAAGTCCTTCACTTTATCATTTAAATTATTTTTTATTTTTAATATTTTTCCTATGCAGGGATTTTGCCTCTTGAGTCATTATTTGCTTTATTATAACAGTATTTCTTATAAATTAGTGTATTATTTTCCTCATTAGGTTTTGAGATGAATGAACCAGGTTCCAGTCCCTCCTACATGCATGGTTCACCATCCTGGCCTCAAGCCAAACTGTTTGAATACATTATGTTTAGACGATTGTATCACAGCGACAAGGCTGTCCCATTTCAAGGACTCCTTCTAATGCAGCCGACAAATGCAGCCTACTTTTCCCAGATTCGAGGATACAACTGATGGATCCTTCACGGCCCAACATATCCCAAGATTCAATGCGTGCCGGTGAAGTTGATCTTTTTTTTAATCGTCATGGTGACTAGTGGACCAGCAATGGGAAAATTCACATTTAAATGTAATTATTAGGTTTTAACTCATGTGAATATCTACAGATACAAGTGTTAAAACTAAAAACAAGGGACCTGATCAGATCACACTTATTTTAAAATGATAGGTTCATTTACGTGACGCTATTAACTAACCAGCTAACGCTACTGAGAGCCGCTGCGCTATTTATAGCAGCTCGCCCATTTTAATCTTTTAACTTAGCTTTACTTCTTTTATGACAACCGCAGCTGGTTGCTAGGAAACGGGAGCGGCAAAAGGGTGGGGGTGCGCAAACAGGAAATCCTCTGTCGACCAGACCGTCTCATTTCCGGGACCGCTCGGTCGAGCCTTCGCAGTATTCAAAGGAACCGGCCGGCGGAGACCGCGAAGGCTGGTTCCTCCAAAGGCTGCAGCCGCTGGATTGGGACACAGCTATTGTACCCCAAAATCATAAGAACTAATGAAGAAATTAGAATTAATTTTTCCTCCATATGACTTTATTTATTTTTAAATATAAAAAAAAAAAGAAATTTGTAAATACTGTTAAACTGTACAGATTTAGCTGCATTGGTAATGATGTGTGATACCTTCCATAAAGGCGATACCGGCATCTCCTCAACAAATGGCTGGGTCCTCAAACACCAGCCTCATCCATTCATCCACGTACTCTGTTAAGACATAGCATTTAGATAGTCACTTTTTTGTTTGAAACTAAGTATGCTTCCATTCACATTTATATTCAAAAGGTAAGTCACATTTTATATTCATTGTATGTTTTTTCAAAAAAAAAAAAAAAAAAAATATATATATATTTTACAACTTGCTGTATAGGGTCTTTTTTAACTGGCTTTGCAGTGCATTCACCATTCTTTGACTTGGGGAACACAACCTTTCAGACAGCTTTTCCTGCAGATGTTGTTGCTTGCTCATGGTCATCATTTTCATTACAATAAATGACCACAAGGTACAACCTACATTAATAGAATGGCAAAAATGTAATGACTGACCCAGTCTTAACACAGTCTTAATCAGTAATATTGTTATAAGTGTATTTATTACCTGCAGTAATGTGAAAACCACATACTTGGATGCAAAATACAGGATCAGCTGTGGAAGGCCTTCAGTGATGATGTCTGGTAAAGGTGACACCCTTGTCCACATCTTTGACAACTCTCTTGTTGACCAGGATTTTCTCCCCTTTGTGTATTGCAACTGATCCTTGAGTAACAATACAAAAAGTGTGTAAAATAGCAGCCCATAAAACAGTCAATAAACCAATTAATTGTCATTCCAACTGAGATATGATTTTTTTTTATTAAAGATGATATAAAATTCTATAATCCCTTATGTCTGGATGAGTACACAGAGGCTCTCACAACATACATCAGCTTTTGTAAAGAGAGCTGCACCAGGATGAGTCATAACAACAATAAACCCTGATTCACAGCTAAAGATGCAAAAGGAAGAGGCATTTAGAAGTGGGGACAGGGACATGTTTAAAGAGACAAAATACAGTCAGGCTTCCTACTGTTGGTTATAGAGGTCTGCCTCCATGACGATTACCTCATGACCTCATGACAGCGAGGTAACAGTCAAGCAAATAGCTAGAAAGTTAGCCAAACCAAGGGGATAGCGGCCTTAACACTACAGCTTGTATTCACAAACCTCCTCACTGAGCACTATTCACGATCGAAATATTTGATATTCAAATATTCAATGGTCATATTCTATACAGTGTTGGGTGACAGTGGGGCTAGAGCCATTTTAGCTTCACTTCCGTATGACCCATAATGTCACGGAAGTGAAGGCAAGACTTCAATCAAGCCGTTTCAGGCAGCTCCGGAGCAGTGTTTCTTCGGGGAGGGTAACTCCTTTAGGCATGGACTTCAGCTTTTACAACTCTACGGACTTTTACATGTGCAAAAATATATATAACCCACTAAAGGAAGGGGAAAAAGTGGAAAAGCATAATAGGAGCTCTTTAATGCACAACAGTGAATGCTGCCAACCTCTGTTATTCAAAACTCCAAAACCCCTTGACCTACTGATATGATAATTAGGGCCCGAGCACCAGTAACATCGAGCCAGCGTAGGCCCTATTGTAATTCTGTGTGGCTGTGTAGCAACAAGGCTGTAAAGCTTGTTGCAACAGCACATAGTATATCATCCTGCAGGCTTCTTCTTCTTATTCTCCATCTTCCGTACAAATGTTTGGCGCGAATCTCTTCCTACAGCGTTGCCAGCACATGCTTCAAAATACATCAAATCGTGCGGCCTGATGTGTGCTATGACTTTTCTCAGAGATTTGCCTAGTGGTTTCCATGGAAAACACGAATAACGGAGAGAAATCTCCCATTGAGATGAATGTGTTTTGGGAGTGAAGAGAGTTAAAAAAACACTCAACTTTGGGCCCAGACTGACTCGCCATACTTTAATGTAGAAAAATGATTCGAAGTTTAAAATGTTAACAAAACTCTGGACTATATTGGGCCAAATGGGCATTTTAATAGCTAGCACAGATTTCATGACATCAGAGTTTAAATTTCAGGAAAATTTAAGCCTTTTTCAGATTTTATAATGGGTGTGTATTGGATGGAATGTTCAGACCTAGAGTGGGTGATGTCATCGCCAGAGTGGAGAGCCGCTTGAAAAATATTCTGTAATTTTCCAAACAACTTGATTCTATCTCCACAATTTTCAATCTTCATTCACCATTTTGTGATAAAAATGTAGGAAATAATGTGCTGGTCATAGACATGTGTCTATGAAATCAATCAGACTTACACATTTAACTCCATGTGCCTGAAAGCAAAATTAACTCCAACCAACTGCTCCATTAGATTCAATGTTAAATCTCACGACAATTTCTCAAAGAAAGCAGATAGTTACAGTTTTCTAATCTGCTCTGAAGCTCATTTTTGAAACCACAAATATTAAAAGTACATCTCTGCGTTCGTCAGAGTCTTATCTCTCTGATGATATCAATATGTTGTCCATTGGACTCATGGTTTTACAATTGGAGGCAGGAGTTTGACAGCTAGTTTTGTTCAAAATTACTGTCTCCTGTAACCTCTCTTAATTCGTCTGCCTCTCCACCCAGGTGCTCCCTCACCATGGCAACCAGTGACACACACGCACAGAAGCATGAGTCCTCAAATCTTCTCAAATTTCTTCAACTTTGAAAGCATTCTATTTCCCCATACCTTCAGCTAGAGCACATGTGTCAAACTCAAGGCCCGCGGGCCACATCCGGCCCGTGAATGAATTATCTTTGGCCCGCATGATAAAATCTATTTACTATTAGAGCTGGCCCGCCGGTATATCGCACGCACCACCAAAATACTACAAATCCCACAATGCACTGTCCGTGTGTCGGCACCTCAATCGCGGGCCCGCGAACGCGTGCCTCACAGTCTGTATTACATACCACTTGTGTACCACTGATTTTATTACTTTTATTTATGTATTATTATAATTCTTATTTCATTTATTTCATAATTAATGTTGTTTTATAGGCAATACTCTATAGGCCTTGTTAGTTCCAGGTTCAATATGTGCACTAAGGTTCTTTCAATAAGTTTTCAATAAACGTTGAACCCATCTGGCCCTTGACTTGTATCAATTTCTTTATTTCGGCCCACTGTGTATTTGAGTTTGACACCCCTGAGCTAGAGACACCATTTAAACTCTCAGATGTTCACAAAACCTTGAACTATGAAGGTATGATTCAACTTTTTAATATCTTGTACAGTTTTTTGAATAATCACACTCATGTTTTATGCTTTTTTCAGACCTTTTCTGCGTTTATAATGGGTGTGTATTGCGTAGCTTAGAGTGCGTGATTTCATCGCTAGAGTGAGAGGAGCTTCAGAATCTTGTGAAAAAAATATTTTAAAGGTTCCAGAATTCCCACAATTTTCACTCTTCAGGCATAATTGTAGATAATCTTGTCCTAGTCGCAGCCATAACACTATGGAATACAACAGACTCATACATTTGGTCACAGCAGCCTGAAAGTGAGAGGAATCCAGCTATCTACTCCATAGAGACCCATGTTAATTCAGACTCCAAAAAGATATCTCGCAGAGAACCGTACCCGTTTCTAAAATGCCACTACGGACACATTTTTAACACCAAAGACACAATTCTTACATATTCTTGTTGATCAAGTCGTATTTAGGGAAGGAGCTAGGTTACGGTTTGGGATATTTCAGCAGTAGTTTGAGAGGTGAACCTCCGCTTAAACTCCTTTTAAAGCCTCTGTACCTGTGAGTCTCTTTGAAGTCATATTGCTATGGTAACCTTTGATGCTGGCAGGTGATTGATGTAAGTTAATTAGTGCAGTTTGACACACACAGAGACAATGACACACTCACACACATACACAAATAACTTGGAGATATTCAGGCAAAGGAATTGTTATAACTCCTGTCTGTCAGTCAGTCTGTCTCTCTCTTTTCTCTCACTGTCTGTCTCTCTCTCTCTTTTGTCTGTCTTCTGTCTCTCTCTCTCTTTTTCTTTCTCTGTGTGTCTCTCTCTTTTTCTCCTCCTATCTGTCTGTCTGTCTCTCTATCTATCTGTCTCTCACACTGTCTGCCTGTATGTCTCTCTCTCTTTTCTGTCTCCCTCTTTCTCTCACTGTCTGTCTGTCTGTCTGTCTCTCTCTTTGTATGTCTTCTCTCTCTCTTTTTTTCTCTTCCTCTCTGTCTGTCTGTTTGTCTCTCTGTCTCCCTCTTTCTGTCTCTCTCTTATTCTGTTTTTCCATTTCTCAATCTCTTTTTTTCAAGAGTTTCTCATTTCTAATTTTCAGTTTTCTTCAATGAATTTCATTAGGGCCCGAGCACCGACATCGTCGTGCTGTGAAGGCCCTCTTGAAACTGTAATGTTTTTTATTATTAGGGCCCGAACACTGACGTAGTCAGAGCGTAGGACCTATTGTTCTTCGAATGTATTTGGCGTCTTTCAACAGGGAAAAGAGGTGCTTTGGATAAACGTACACTCTTGAGATTTTGCAAATCAATCTGACTCGCCGAAAATAGCAAGATTTATGTCGGGCTGAGGTCAGAGCAATTGGTTCGATAGCGCCCCCTTTTGACTATCCCCAACGCTGCGTTTCACCTAGCTGCATGAAATTTGGTAGGTATATGTAACATGATGGGACGTACAAAAAATCTAGTCACACGTATGCCCAAAACCCAACAGGAAGTCGGCCATTTTAAATTTTATGACGTTTTTTAACCATTTCAAAGTGACGTACTTTAACAAACTCCTCCTAGAGATTTAACCCGATTGACTTCAAATTTGATCAGTATGACCTTGAGACCTTTGCAGTCAAAAGTTATCAAAAGATAGCGCCACCTACGAAATTTCGATTTTGAAAGGCCACGGCCCTCCCCGGTATGTCCGATTGACTTGAAATTCTACACACATATCCAGTTCCATCTGCTCTACAAACCACATGCACTAACTTTTAGGCTCCGCCTCCTAGATTTTCTGCCTTTTTGAATTTCGCTAAAAACACATTTTTGCATACTCCTCCAAGTTCTATTATTTACAAATCGTCTATGTGTTATCACTTGATCAATATCATCAATAGCTATAAAAAGCTTGTTGATATCTCATTGCGTTTACAAGATATGGAGCAGTGAACATAATAGGGGCGTGGCTTTGTACAACAACACAATTAAATTGAAAACCCTTTGGCCTATCATCACGAAACTTATGTCGGCATAGCATCCTGTACTAACTCCTCCTTGAGAATTTATGCAATCGACTTCAAATTTGGCCATGATTATCTAAAGACATTTAAGATGAAAAGTTATTAAAAGCTTTACTTTTGATCGAACGACCTAGCTGTAGCGGAGCACTGTGCAGGGAGCACTCCTGAGGACCTTTTTCGACTCTGTTGTGTCATCAGCCATGCTTCTATGGAGTGGTCTGCTGGAGCAGCAGCCTTGCGACAGCCGACAGGAAGAGACGTAACAAACTGGTTAAGATGGCGAGCTGTGTCCTGGGGTGTCCACTAGATCCAGTGGAAGTGGTGGGAGACAGAAGGATGATGGCTAAGCAGTCATCCCTGATGGACAACATCTCCCACCCCACGCAGGACCCTCTGGCGGCTCTGTGCAGCTCCTTCAGCCACCGGCTGCTCCACCCCTGGTGTGTGAAGGAAAGGTACTGCAGGTCCTTCTTTCCTGCTGCTGTCAGGCTGCAGAACCATCTCTGCTCCCAGTAGACCACACATCACTAAAAAACAACTACAGCAGGTAAAATAAGTATTGAACACGTCACCATTTTTCTCATTAAATATATTTCTAAAGGTGCTATTGACATGAAATTTTCACCAAATGTCGGTAACAACCCAAGTAATCCATACATACAAAGAAAATCAAACAAATGAGTTCAGAAATGAAGCTATGTGTAATAAAATGGAATGACACAGGCAAAAAGTATTTAACACGCTTACTGAAATGTATTTAATACTTGGTACACAAGCCTTTGTTGGTAATGACAGCTTCAAGATGCCTCCTGTATGGAGAAACTAGTCGCATGCATTGCTCAGGTGTGATTTTGGCCCATTCTTCCACACAAACAGTCTTCAAATATTGAAGGTTCTGTGGGCCTCTTCTATGAACTCTGATCTTTCCATAGATTTTCTATTGGATTCAAGTCAGGTGATTGGCTGGGCCATTCTAGCAGCTTTATTTTCTTTCTCTGGAACCAATTGAGAGTTTCCTCGGCTGTGTGTTTGGGATCATTGTCTTGCTGAAATGTCCACCCTCGTTTCATCTTCATCATCCTGGTAGATGGCAGCAAATTTTTATCAAGAATGTCTCAGTACAGTTTGCCAGTGCAGTATGCCCCACCCCATGATGTTCCCACTTCCAAACTTCACTGTTGGTATGGTGTTTTTGGGGTGATGTGCAGTGCCATTTGAACTCCAAACATGGTGTGTATTATGGCATCCAAAGAGTTCAATTTTGCTCTCATCTGACCAGACTATGTTCTCCCAGTATTTCACAGGCTTGTCTAAATGTTGTGCAGCAAACTTTAAACGAGCTTCAACATGCTTTTTCTTCAGCAATGGAGTCTTGCGTGGTGATCGTGCATACAGGCCACGGTGGTTGAGTGCATTACTTATTGTTTTCTTTGAAACAATTGTACCTGCTAATTCCAGGTATTTCTGAAGCTCTCCACAAGTGGTCCTTGGCTCTTGGACAACTCTTCTGATAATTATTTTCACTCCTCTGTCAGAAATATCGCGAGGAGCATCTCGTCGTGGCCGGTTTATGGTGAAATGATGTTCTTTCCACTTCCGGATTATGGCCCCAACAGTGCTCACTGGAACATTCAGAAGTTTAGAAATCCTTCTGTAACCAATGCCATCAGTATGTTTTGCAACAATAAGGTTGCGAAGGTCTTGAGAGAGCTCTTTGCTTTTACCCATCATGAGATGTTTCTTGTGTGACACCTTGGTAATGAGACACCTTTTTATAGGCCATCAGTTGGGACTGAACCAGCTGATATTAATTTGCACTGACAAGGGGCAAGGATTGCTTTCTAATTACTGATAGATTTCAGCTGGTGTCTTGGCTTTCCATGCCTTTTTGCACATCCCTTTCTTCATGTGTTCAATACTCTTTCCCTGTGTCATTCCATTTTATTACACATAACTTCATTTCTGAACTTATTTGTTTTGTTTTCTTTGTATGTATGAATTATTTGGGTTGTTACCGACATCTGGTGAAAATTTCACGTTAATAGCAACTTTAGAAATATATTTACTGAGAAAAATGGTGACGTGTTCAATACTTATTTAACCCGCTGTATATCTGTGCAATATAAAAATATGTGCAATACACTTTACAATATAATTATTTTGTCTGTATATATATTTTTGTTATTTTGGATTTTTTACTTTTTACTTATTTTATATTCTTTACTGTGTTAATATTTGTTTTGATCTGTTTGCAGTATTCTCTCTGCTGCTGTAATCCTGCAGATTTCCCCACTGCGGGAGTAAAATAGGATTATCTTATTTTATCTTATTTTATGTGACAAACAGAATCCGATTTACATGACATTTAAATGATGTGGTCTACAGTTGTTGCGTGCATGCACACATGCTTCTGTGCATGTCACTGGTTGCCATGGTGATTGGAGCACCTGGGTGGAGAGGCAGACTAATTAAAAAAGGATTTTGACCAAAACCAGCATTTCAAACACCACAAACATAGAAATGATATCAAAGCGATCGTCAAAGTCTTTTCTCTCGGTTGATAATACTATTTTGGCGATTGGACTAACTTTTCTTTTTTCAAATGAAGATCAAATGTACCTCAAATGAACCCTAAACTAACCCTAAATGAACCTCAATGATACAGCTGACCTAGAACTGTTAATGTATTGCAACGTCTCCGGGCAGTAGCAGCCACACTTTTCAATTTCTAGCAAAATGTTTTATTCTTCTGCCAAATGAAATGGCTTTTTGGGGGCTTTATCATGCTCAAAATCTCACCAAAGTTGGCATGCATATCAGGACTGGTGAAATGTTGATATTTTATGGTTCTTGTACTTTGATATCACAAAATGAAATTTGGCACATATATCAAGCTCAATCTGCTCTACAAAAAAAACTCTTGGACCCCTTAACTATAAAAAACACAAAAATGTGTTTTGGAAAAACACATTTTTGCAAACTCATCCTTAACCGTTGGTTAACCTTTTGTCATTTACAGGCGTTGTACTTCAACAAACTCCTCCTACAGAATGTATGGGATTGACTTCAAATTTGGTCATGATGATCTAAAGATCTTTAAGATGAAAATTTAAAAAATGGTGAGTTTTCATGCAAGAACCTTGACGTGGCATGGTGCCCATTTTGCGCATTTCACCACAAAACAGGAAGTTGTTGTAACTTCAAGCTAGATTGTCCAATCCGTCCCAAATTTCGTATGCTTGATGCTGGTCCAGGCATGAACATCTTAACACATAGCGCCACCTTCTGGCAAAAGGAAATGACACGTTACGCTTTCATGTTCTCTTCCTAGCCGTTGACTAGATCAAATTTGATCAATTTGATCAAATTTGGTGAGGAAAGCCTTAAGGCATTAATGATACGTCATCATGAATATTGTGATTTTTCTATGACTTGGGGTTCTCACTTTGCAAATGTGTCATAGGGGATGGAAATAAATATGTCGTATGGGTTTTGGACTTTTCAGCTCAAAATTGCATCGATAGCGTTAACCCCTACAAATTTTCACAAAAGCAGCCCCATTGCTATGTTTCACATACATGTATGAAATAGGCAGGGGTATTACATTGAGACTTAAAAAAAAAAGTCTCTTGGGACCATGCTCTAAAATCAACCGGAAGTTGGACATTTTGAATCTTCTGTTAATTTTCTCTCCTTTTTTTCGCCATTTCCAGGCACTATACTTTTACGAACTCCTCCTAGGGAATTTATCAGATCCACTTCAAATTTGGTCAGTAAGATCCAAAGACGTTTATGATTAAAAGTTATCAAAAGCTTTACGTTCCATGGAACGGCGTAGCGGGCATTTTATGTGACTCCCAATTAAACAAGCTGGTGTAACTCCACTGGACTTGCCCCAAACTTGATAACAGTCATGGCCTGAGGATGTCGACAACCCTGTTTTCACTTATAGTCAGAGTGCCACCTATTGGCAAGGAAAACAGCCTTTAAATGTAATTTATATGTTGTGGTCTACACTTTAAAAATAACACTATAATGCATGCTTGTGAGTGTTTTCTAGCGCTACAAATTCAGTACAGGAAGTGTTGGAATATTTGCAAAACATTACTTCCAGCTTAACACACTCCACACAGGTCAAATACATGTAACTCGTGCTCGCGCTGTCTGATGGTCTGAGTGCAAGGGCTAGAACATCGCTGCTTCTTGCTTTATTTGGCTTTAATATTCCCTTTTCAATTTTTAATGTATGTTAAATTCTGTTACTTAATTTAAACACTGATAGCCATATTTACTGACGTTCAAGTTATTGCATCAACATCAGCTACAGTCCTCTGAAAAGGAAGTGAGTCCAAACCATTCAAGGTAAAAATGAATGTCAAATAAAAATGCATCATTGCCCTCATTGTTTTCACAGTCTTCATTGCAGTCATTCATTGTTACACTGAATTACAGATAACCAACATAGCAGTAAGTAAATTGTACCTTACTAACTTTAGCAATATAGAAATGTGCTATTTAGCTACACACAGTATCATTCTGAATGTAGATTATGGGTACGCTACCACTTTTTAAACAAATGTCACAGGCCTATGCTCAGTTACCTATAAATCAACCTTATGTTGCATGCTAATGGTGTTCAAAATTAGCATTTGAAGAACCATGAATGAAATACCCTTTTATGTTTAATCGTGTGATGTTTATAGCATGTGTACTCTGGTGACATTCATTACAATAATGATTATTATAAGTGCATCACACAAAACACCCCTAAAGTAGCCTTTTTAATTACAAACTGAAAAGACTTAATGTTCGTTTTTTTCCTGTGTACATTACCGTTTATGGTAAATCATAGCAACCAATAGATAAATATATTCACTCCAGTCCATATCCACTACCACATCAGCAATACGTTAATAACATGGCAGCCGTTCCAAAATTTTACTTACTTAAATACTTTATATGCTTTAATTCCTGGTCTACTAAGCATTTTGCCAAATTCTGTTACAGAGGATGGTCAGCTCATATTCATTTCCATGCATACAGAAACTCAGATCCATGTTGACTGGGCAAAGGAGGTTAGTTGGCCAGTTCATTAAGCACCGCCCACCTGGAGGTCCCACAGTCTGACCGAACCTTCAAGCCAGAAGCCGTACATGACCTACTCTTCTCTGCATGTAGTCAGTTCTTATATGCTTTATTTCCATGCAGTCACTTAGGGGTGCTGAGTGTGTGTGTGTTTTTTCAACAGCTCTTAGTCATTTACAAAATAAAACAGGTTATATCCTCTATATTCACACTCATTTCAGTATGCAGATGGCATATATATAAGTTTCAAACATTTAGGTATACTCAAACATTTAGATAATCGATAGTGATAGTCTATTATGATCAAATCAATCTCCAACAAAAGAGACATGATAAATGGGAAAACAAGACTATATCAGCCAATCGTGTAACTTCATCACTAAGCAACTTAATTACTCACTCACTTTCTCACTCAATATGATGCATTTATAGGGCCTGCCTCACCTTGCTGTGGTCCAGTCAAAAAAAAAGGAGCAGGTAGATAAATATTAGATACTGTATGTAACTCCAGTTTAATGAGTATGTGCGTATCCCTCTGACAGACTGAGCTAATTGTTTACTCCACACTGACGTCCTGGACACACTGCCTGCTTGAGAAGTATGTATAATTTGCCTCACTGAACTGCTTCATCTCTCACGCAAGTAGGGTCCACGCAGATGCCGTTGCTGCTCATAATGACCACAATGTTTCATTACAAAGGTCAGTTTCAGAAAAAATTGTTAAGAAACATGTGCTTAATAATCATGACAATCCACATTAAAAGCCGATGCTCTATCAATTTATGGAGACGTGCAAGCCACTGCATTTTCCACACCACTAACACTGTCCTGCAAATATTTCAGAATAAAAAGCCTTGTGTTAACAAATTAATGGATTCGATCCAGAAAAAGTAACTAGAGGGCTTTTATTTTGAAATGGAAATGGAATGTTGATTTATGTTTTTTTTTGTTTTATTTCTGTTACATGTTTTACAGATAAAGGTATGATGTGAATATACTGTCAATAGGTCACTGTAATTAAATTGTAACTACATTTTTGATGTGGTTAAAAAAATAGGCCCGACCTTAAATTTGTGGCAGAGAACCAGCTGAGCGACACTGATCAAGCATGCGGTATGCCAAGCTGCTCACGCAGGCGGTGTGGCCCGGACATATCTTTGCACTAATGCGCACACACTTTTCATCTCCTTTTAAAAACTACACCATCTTTATTGTTAACCATCAGAGGCGAATGCCAAAAGGGATGTAATGTACTCTCAGCTGGGCCCGAATCCATGCATACAGAAACTCAGATCCATGTTGACTGGGCAAAGAAGGTTAGTTGGCCAGTCCATTAAGCACTGCCCACCTGGAGGACCTAACCTTATAGCCAGAAGCCGTACATGACCTAAGCATAACATTCTGAACTAGATAGTGACCCCACATATTTTGCACCATGCACGACATTGACAGCATATATCTGAGATGTGACAGCGCAAAGGTAGAGATGGGAGACCATGAAGCAGCCAGGCAATGGCTTCCAAGGAAAAGCTCCTAGTGATAGAGGTATATAGAGTTCACAGATGGCGAGTTCCAATCTTTTTTGTGCTTGCTAGGCTGTAGTTTCTAAATTACAGTTCCCTACAAGTAATACAATCAAGCAACAACCAACCTCTCATCTGAGAATCTGACAAATCCAATCAAAATGCCATTCTGTGGAAGGGGTTAGCCTACTCTTGTAATTACTCCATGTATATTATATATTGACTGATTTGTTACAGAAACCTTGATCTTACTGGCTATGTTCAACAGAAGGAGGGGGTCATTACTATATGAAAAAGGGCTGTACCTACGAAGAGCAATGTAATCGACATTTTGTTGTCAAAAAGGTAGTGAAAAAGCAGCATTGTAACAAAAAAAATGTTGAAAATAGAGGCATTTCATAGCACTATCGGCTTTCCATTTCTTAAAAACTGTCTTGTTTACCATGCTTTGCGAGGGTGACCATTTATATTTATACAATCATTAAATTATTTATGAGCTCAGTGTGAAAATACATGTAGATTTCCTGCATTCTAAATGATACAAAAGTAAAAGTACAAAAGCATAGCATCAATATATACCTAAAGTACCAAAAGTAAAAGTATATTATCATTATGTAGAATGGCCAATTTCAAATTACTTATTTACGGTAGGCCTTTATCATAGCAGCATAAAAATTGATTCATTGCTCTAATGTTGCAGCTTGTAAAGGTGGAGATCGTTTCCAGCCATCTATCCATTCTCTTCCGCCTATTGAGGCGTTCTGGGTCTACCCTGGGGACTCTTACCGGTTGTACATGCCCCGAAAACTTATAAAGGAAGGCGTCCTGTTTGAAGGTCCTGACTCTCATCCCGACCACTTCACACTCGGCGGCATACCTGAGGGTCACAGTCTGAAGGAGCCAACAGAAACACATCATCTGCAAAGGATGCAATTCTAAGCTTCCCAAACCAGATACTTGATTTGTGGCACAGACCAACACGCACTGGAAACATGTTTAACTTTGTGCAGAGTTTACGGAAATAGCTCTCAATTTGATCATTCAAGGACCAGATGGCTCGTAGCAATGACCCAGGTACCAAGTATTCAGCAGTACCCCCCACAAGCCCGAGGGACCACAAAAACAACTCTACAACTCCCATTACCCCTCCAACAGATAAGGGTAAAGAGCTGGTCCACTGTTCCACGGCCAGGACGGAATCCGCATACCTCCTCTTGGATCTGAGGTTCGAGAATCGGTAGGAGCCTCCTTTGGAGTTAATTTTAACTACTTTAATTAGGCTTTATACTACTTATATATATTATAATATATAACACATAATAGTTTAAAAGTTGATTTGAATTCTTTATTGATCTGAATTAGCAAAGTTACTTTACTAGTAACTTAGTGATATTGTCAAATAAATGTAGTGAAAAGTAGTAGTGTACAATAGTTTACTTAGTTACATTCCACTACCTGAACAAGAGCACAAAGTTCTTTACAAGAGAACAAAGTTCTTCATAAATTTTGCCTCTTAATTTTGCTCTTGGAGTAAACCAGATTTTTAACTTGTAGGGAACAGCATTTAACAACATTTTCTTCCGGGGAAACATGACCCTGGACCCTGGAAGAGTGACTAGGGTCCAATCAGCATAGTCTCATAAAATCCTTTGGGAAACACTGAAACGAGTTTAAATGAGAACTATATGGAGATAAATACAACTTTATTGTTGTACAATATCCACCCAGACGGACCTGGCATTACTTTAAGGAAGAGGGCCCATAGGCCTATGCTATCATGATTGTTGAGTTACAGAGAAACATTATACAGTAACGTTGGACTCTTCTCTTTATTGTATTTTTTCTTATCAGTAGCTAATAACTTCGGGATTCAATTCTCACTCAGCTTTGTTCATCTGGGACTGAAGGACATGCCAATGACATGATGGAAATGCATTTGTGAAAAACTAAAATGATTTGTTATAATTTGGGAATTTTAAATATTAATATATTATAAGAATTTGTAAATATGTTTAGGAGGAAAACGAAGCACACCAAACAACTTTTGTTGTAAAAACAATAAACACTGAAGTACTCAAGTCATGTAGCTACTACATTATTTTCACCCTTTTGAAATACGGCTTTACCTATTAAGTTGTTGATACATCCAGCACCATTTCAGTAAATAATGGATAACTGTTAATCATTTTAACTGTTTCTGTACAGTATGTTGAGAATAATGTGACTTCCCTGTATGAATTTGAATGTTTCGAAGGGGACTGCACAGATGTTTCCAAGAATAAGGTCATTATAACTGTTGCAGAAAATATTTTCAACGATGATAGTGGCTTTAATTTAGAACTTTAGCGCCCCAACATGGTCTAAATTCCATTAAAGAGGATTTTACACCTTGACACAAAAAAATCTAATATTTGGCAATGTAAATTAACATTACATTACATTACATTACAGTCATTTAGCAGACGCTTTTATCCAAAGCGACTTACAGTCAGTAGTATATATTACATATCATTCACCCATTCACACACTGATGACAGGCTACCATGCAAGGTGCCACCATCAGACTCTAACTAACATTCATCAACTAACAATTTCAAACATACTTGGATGATTCATTCTTACCATTTAACTTGACCATTGGGACAGTGTTTCCTTCAAAAACACCCACATAAGCCACTTCAACTACAACTGCTGGATCTGGGCCAGGCTTTCATACTTATATCTAGTAAACTGGCCCTGATTGATTGTCATTAATCAGATGCCTATTTGCTCTGGGATGAGATTTGCATGACAAAGGGAAAGTCCAAGAGGTTGTTGCTACAGTCTCTGGTTACCTTTAGTCCACAGTGTCAGATACATTACCAGCAAACTGCAGAAGCTAACCATAGGTTATTTTAAACTACAAGTATCAATTCCAAAAATAGCAGTACTGGAATCAGCTTAGTATCAGTTATTTGAAATGGACCGTAGTTAGTCCAAATATTTTTTACATGTGAATTAATCTCAACTTTTCCAAAGGGGTTCTCTTTCATTAGGAAAGTCAGACATGAAGAGGTTACACATTTTAAAAGTTACACACAGTTCAGGTGAACCGCAGCGCTATTAGTCCGTACTGGTTGTACTCGTTCAGCTCCTCGGGCAGGGTGGGGCAGCCTCGGGGGAGTTGGGGAGGCAGGTGGGGTTAGCCGGGAGAGGGGCCGTTGACTCTGGGATGGTTCAATAGAAGACTTCCTCGCAACCAAGCTTCAGTGGAAATGGAAATACACAGTTTCAGTAAATCTGTTAACCTTTTGGAATTCTATTTAAATTATAATTCAATGCCTAGCCTTAATGTCCTGTGATGTTGGAATGGCAGTTAGATATTGTGATAATTGGTCAAAATGTCTGTGAAAGGCAGAGTCAGATGTACCACCACATTTTCATTTTCTGCCAAGCACAAATATTGCCAGCATCAACCAAGAGTTCTCAAAAACAGTCCTCAACTAGCTATCATTTTAACCCTGAGAGACTGTGATTAATGTTTGGACTGATTATGACATTCTGGTCCTTACCCTTCTTCCATCCCCATGTCCTCCTGCTGCACTCCATCCACAGATCCGTCTGTGTGATCAGCGCTGCTGTCCTCCTCCTCTACATTATTGCTGATTAGGCATCGAGGAGGGCAGCGCTCCCCGATTTCCGATTCAGTGTGCTCTGTTGGCTCCACAACTATAGAGGGAAGACGCTCCCTCCTGTAAAGAAAGTCTTCAGGGTAGGAGCTGGAATCTGACTCTTCATTTAGGTTGGCTTCAGGAAAGATCTGTTCCAGGAAGAAGATTTTTAATGATTTATATTGGCCTTCAAAAATTTACTTGATATTGAATATTTAGGTTATGCCCAGTATAAATATAATGAGATAAAAAAAAAATCAAAACTTGAGGTTATTAAAAAAACACACATCCATGTTAAAGCAGCAACCTGTCTACATACTTATAAGATAAATAATTTTTCAAAAATATTTCAAATAAGGTAGGTCACTGCACTAAAGTGAGATGTCTGTTGTACCTGGTAGGCTTTGCTCCCTCGTCTCTGATCTGGACTCTGCTCCATCTGAGATTCCACTTGACTGAGAATGGTGCTTACACTGCAAAGACACACACCCAACACATTTTGTCTGTTGTACGTCTATTATCTTACCTTATCAATACCCTGACTTGCTCACTGTATTTCAGTGGTACAGAATCCAAAGATGCCGCAACACTGAAGTGATTTGAAGGTTTAAGCAATTATTTCAAGCTTTGTTTCCAGAACTAGAAACCATTTGCAGTAACCACAAAATACTACAGTCCGACTTGTGTTGGCACAGTGGTATCAGGTTACATGTAACCTGATCCCACGTTTCCCTGACAATGCTCTGGGAGCTTGTGATATCAAAACTGTGTCTGCTGTACTAAACTGGATTGACAATTCTACATAAAAAGACGACAGTAAAATCTGCATTATACATATCATTAATCACCCCACAGCTCAGATGAGTCTTTACTGTCCCAACAAGGTCTAAATGTATAGCTTCTACCTGATCCCAAGCCATGGCATTGTCCACACCATTAGAACAAACCTTTCTGCAGTAGCTGTACAGATGTGAAAGTCTGATATGACCTCAGATCAAACAGGCATATCTCTGGGATTTCCAACTCCACATCCACAGGTACCAGTGGATGAAAGACTGTGTTTCCATATGTGTGTAGGGATGATTGGAACGGGGGCAGGGAAAGAATTTATCCCGCTGTGCTAATCTGCAGGTAAGTACTTAATGACATAACAGGCCTAAACAACAAGTGACTACTCAACTCCAAGGATGGGGGAAGAGTGAAAGATATAGATAAAGAAAGAAGGCCCTAAAGGATGATAATTATGAAGAAGAAATTAAGAGAGCATTTGGTTTCACTATAAGTGTTTGTCTAGTCGATAACTTACTAGTAATATGAAAAGAGATAGACTGTTACAGGTCATTACATTTTGTATGACTTACAGGTAGGCATAAATACAGATGAAGGAATGTATAGTATATGTAATACTGTGTATGTACACTGATGTCGATGATGTAAGCATGGAGCATTGAATGAAAAAGGGACAGATTGATGGTAATGTGTGCCAGTCTACAATCACAATACTTAAGAATACTTTGTCAGTTCTCTTACAAAACTAATTGAACCTACAGTAAAGTAACCTGTTGAAATTATTGACATGATGTTTATCCCAGGGTGTTGATGTGTAATACTTTTGCAATATATTTAATTTAAGACATGAGAAGCCTCTTGAATCAAGTGTGTTGCTATTTTGTTAAATCATCAGTGTGGCCTCATTTTTATCATTGTACTCTAAGAATATGACAAAACACACTTCATTTCTCATAGCTATGACAGTTTTAGCAGATAGTTACATTGTGTAAAATGTCTCTTTAGAGAGTATTTGGAGTATTTTAGTTGTGTAGCTTACCTGTGTGAGGCAGGAATACAGCTCATCTTTACTTTATATGAAAACCCAGAAGAGCAAAACAAGAAGATATTCTGAATGTCTCCTTTTACAAAAAACTAACTGGACTGTTCCTTTTTTCAAGTTGACCACTCTAAGCTGTCAGTCACTTTCTTTTTTCCTGCCAGTCACAGGTTCAGCTTCCTTTCTTTAATCACCCCCACCACTCCTTCTCTTAATTTTCTCCTCCCCCTCCCTTCATTTTCCCACAGTGTCCCATTCAGTGACGCATGAAACACTGCACATTCAGACCGACGTGCAAACCTGCTTTTAAGCTGACAAGCTTAGTGTCACCTTCATTTTCAAAGAAAGCCTTGATGTAACATGTGAGCGTGCAGCAACACAAGGCCTCCTACAATCAGATTAGCAGGTGAGCTGTCCTGGCAACACACATTCATTATTTATTTTACATAAGTATTAATGCCAGAGGCTTTCCTCCAAAGATAAGTCTACCAAATAGGGAATCTGCCAGATTTTAAAGTTAACACATGTCTATGGGGCCATTATTTTAGCATAACTACTTGCAGATGTGTCTAGAGAATTGAGTATCTGTATCTCAATCTGTGTGTACATAATATGATTTGAAAATGTGTAAATGCGTACGAGATTGTACAGGAATCTGCAAATGTGTATCCAGAACCTGTGTGTGCATAAACAGATTGGATTTCTCATGTGTATTGATCTTTTGAAGTGTTGCAAACATGAGATGTTTGCAACACTTCAAAAGATCTGCAAATGTATGTGGATAATTCTCTGTACCGCTCAGTTTTTCCATCTACTTTAGATGAAACACCGCCTTCTTCCCCATGTCAAAAGCTAAATATGACAGATACTTTGAAGCCAGCGATGTTTTGAGGTCGGCAGCTCAAGAGAGGGACCTTCAGTTACAGCAACTTAATTTCAGTCAGCGCAAACCCCAGCACAGGGGTCTCAGCAGACTGTTGACGCCTGGTGCTGGGGTTGCTGCACAGCCGCTAACTGAAGGTCCGTCTCCATAGACTGCTCTCTGAAGACCGCTCTCCTCCTGTAAAAGCAGTCTCCTAGTGGCGGGGAGGTGTGGGGTGCGCTAGTTGGCTAATTCTTGTCCCATATTTAGTCTAATAAACAGTAAATTCATTGATTTCAGTCCTCCATTTTGCTATTTCCCAAGGTACTGTAGCTGACCAATTTAGCTTTCAACATATAGATGTGTTTGGTTTTATCTATTGTAGGAAAATGAAACATTAAAGACAAATCTCCACGTACTTTTGAAACTCACTGTCAGCACAAGTGGAGCAAAAAGCATGTTATTGAGGTGGGAATGGTTTCATTCAGCTGCAGGAGAGAGGTTTGTTGGAGGCTATTGGGAGACATACCAGGTGAGTTTATTGGCACAGCGGGTGCTCATTGTCTAATCATTCTCTCATGTAAATGTAGTAGGTGCTGAACCTCGGATAGCTAACACACACACACACACACACACACACACACACACACACACACACACACACACACACACACACACACAGACAAGGAAGACAGCCACGGCTGGCCATTTGGAATCGAGGATCCGAGGACCAAAAACCTTGTTTTGCTTTAAGTTTAGAGGTAACTGGGCACATGGTCCAAAGACTTAGATATTTGTGTTAAAAGTGTCCAATCAGTTACAAGAATAAAGGTGTTAATTGTATCGTTGTTGCTGGTACCACATTTAATAAATGGTAATGAATTAATATCAAGATATGTAACCATTATTAATAATTCAATTATTATTATTATTATTATTATATTCCTTTATTGATCCCCATGGGGGAAATTCAAGTGTTGCAGCAGCTCAACTACACAGAAACGGATAATAAATACACATATTATACAATAAAATAAAAATAAAAATAGAATAAAATAAAAAATAAGAATACAAATAAAAAATGTACAGTATATCCACATGGGGGGGGGCTGGTCAGCATGATGACAGACTGTGGTCTCCGCTGTTGTTGTACAGTCTGATGGCAGTGGGCACAAATGAGCGTCTGAAGCGCTCCGTCCTGCTCTTTGGCAGAATCAGCCGATGGCTGAAAGAGCTGCCCAGCTGCCACAGTTCCTCATGGAGCGGGTGAGAGGGATTGTCCAGGATGGCTCCGAGTTTGGCCTTCATCCTCCTCTCACCCACTGAATCCAGACTGTCCGGCTCCAGACCCACCACAGAGCTGGCTTTCCTCACCAGCTTGTTGAGCTTGTTGGCATCTCCAGTCCTGATGCCACCACCCCAGCACACCACAGCAAAGAAGAGGGCGCTGGCTACCACAGACTGGTAGAATGCCTTGAGCAGTTTATTGCACACATTGAAGGACCTCAGCCTCCTCAGGAAGAACAGCCTGCTCTGTCCTTTCCTGTAGAGGGCATCAGTGTTGTGTGTCCAGTCCAGTTTATTGTTTATCTGCACCCCAAGGTACTTGTAGGACTCAACCCTCTCCACTTCCCCTCCCTGAATGAAAACAGGGACAGGGGGCTTCTGTTCCTCTGGTAGTCCACCACAAGCTCCTTGGTCTTGCTGATGTTGAGCTTCAGGTGGTTGTTGCTGCACCATGTGATGAAGCTCTCAATCAGTCCTCTGTACTCCTCCTCGTTGTCCCTGGTGATACATCCAACAATGGAGGAGTCATCGGAAAACTTTTGGAGGTGGCAGGAACCAGAGTTGAAGCGGAAGTCCGAGGTGTAGAGAGTGAAGAGGAACGGTGCCAGTACAGTTCCTTGGGGTGCGCCGGTGTTGCTGATCACAGACTCAGAGACACAGCCATCCACCCTGACGTACTGTGGCCGGCCTGTGAGGTAGTCTGTGATCCAGGAAGTGGTCGGGTGCAGGTTCATCTCCAGCAGCTTCTCTCTCAGTAGGGAGGGCTGGATGGTGTTGAAAGCACTGGAGAAGTCGAAGAACATGACTCTCATAGTGCTTCCCTGCTTCTCCAGGTGAGAGAAGGCCTTGTGTGTCAGGTAGATGATGGAGTCCTCCACCCCGATGTGTGGCAGATAGGCGGACCGTAGTGGGTCCAGGAAAGCTGTAAGCTGGGTCCTCAGGTGCCGCAGAACCAGTCTCTCCGGGGTCTTCATGACATGTGATGTCAGGGCCACAGGTCTGTAGTCATTAAGACCGCTGGGACGACTCTTCTTCGGCACCGGGACAATGCAGGACGTCTTCCAGATTGTGGGCACCTTCTTCAACCTCAGGGAGAGATTGAAGAGGTGCCTGAGAGGAGCTGCCAGCTGTCCAGCACACACTTTCAGCAACCTAGGGCTGATGTCATCAGGTCCACTGGCTTTGCTTATCTGAAGCCTGGAGAGCTGATGCTGTACCTGGATGGTGGTGAAGGTGGGGCTGGGTGGTGAGGGGGTTTGAAGGGAGCTGTGAGCTCCTGGCCGTGGGTGAACAGTTGTAGGGGGGATTGGGGGGAGTGATGGGCTGTCCTGGTCCACATCTGTGGAGATGTTGGTCTGAAGAGGGCTAGTGGGTGAGGGGGGGGCATCCTCTGGTCCTAACAGTCTGCTGGGAGAGGGGGAGGTGGCAGAGGTGTAGATGGGAGGGGGAGCAGAGACCCCAGCAGAGGTGTGAATGGGGGAGAGGTGTTAGCAGGCATGAAAACGGGTCAGGGGTGAAAAAGGTGAGAAGGATATTATCCCTCTAGGGGGGTCCGGGGGGTCCTCCCCCGGTAGAAAAATTTGAATATTCCATATTTTTTATTGGCAAAAACACACAATACATAACACAAACATTAAACACTTGTCAATACTCTCAGAACCAGATCTCATTTTTTCTTCTTTGCCTGGACCACCAGTGTCTCCAAGGCCCGCTTTCGCTGTTTGGCCACATGTCTCAGCCTCGCCCTTTTCTCTTCTTCAGCAGACTGTTTCTTGGCCTGCTGAGCACTGCCAGATGCTTGGGAGCCATACTTGCTCTGTTGTTGCTGCTTTTCTTCCTGATTCATCTTCTGCTGGCGTTTGTATGTGGCTGCTGCAGAGTTGATGTTCTTGCATAGTGTTCTGTCCACCTCCCCGAACTTCACATCCTCCATTCTGTAGAGCTGCATGGCTGTCTTCCCCCTGGACTGCAGGGTGTACTTGACCATCTGGATTGCATTAAATGTTGGTACATTCATGTTGCCACTCCTTTGGTCAATTACATCATTCATCCAACTAAAAGAAGACTCAACCCTGGGTCCGTGAAAGATGGAGAGGCAACATTTAACCATCGCACTCAGGGAGGGGTACTTGTCTGGCTTGTCAAAGACATGACCCCACCACTCAACAATGCCCTCTCCCTCCTTGAAACTGGGGATGGTCAGGTCAACATTGAACTGCACAAGTTCTCTCTGGATGTCCTGGTCTGCTGGCAATAGGTGCCGCAGCATACCACTCAGCCTGCCAAGAAATGGTTGAGAATTTGAAATCAGTTTAAGGACATGAGGAAACAAAAATCCCAAAGTACCTGGTAATATGGCAAAACATTTTTTAAATGTTATTCTTACCTCTTCAACTGGATGGTTGCCTGTGAGTGGCCTCTCAGAAGAGGGTCCAGAGCAGACAGGGCTGTAAGAGTCGGACTGGCCAAGGGGAGCTTCTTCTGGAGGTATGCTGCAGTGGTGATGTAGGCTTTCCTGACGTCTGCTAGGAATGGCACCAACAGCTGACACAAAACACCAAAAACTGACCATTATTTTAAGTCTCAAAAACAATTGAGAAAAAAGGTGATGCAGGTGATGCGGGGTATTTACAGCATGATTGGGATTCTGGCTCCTGAACATGTCAGCCTCCTGTCCCACATAGACCTCCTTGGAGGGCAGCAGCATATGATCCTCCAGGACCATCTCCCTCAGAGCACTGGGAGACAGCTATGTAAGGGAAGTAATTAATTGGAGTAATACCTTAAGTGCCTTTCAAAAGACCCCAGGTTGCTTAACAAGAAAGGAAACACTCAACTGATAGCACAGACAACAGTAAAAATAGGGATAAAATCAATAATATATACTAAAGTAGGCAGAGTGGGTGTGAGGAGGAGTTAATTACCTGAGTAATGTGTTCGGCCTTCACAAAGCAAGCCATGAAGGCCAGGAACAGCTCAAGCTGCCGATCGTGAAGTTTGTGAACCAATGTCTGGTTAAACCTAAAATCATCCACACGTCCTGGAAAAAGGAGTTGTAGAGATTTTAAAAAGTAGTAAGTTTTCTGCTTTGTGATTTACCCTAAGCTATACTTTAGTAACGATATCTAATCTAGCTAATGTTAGACTAACGGTAGCGTTGGCTTATCATTTTCCACCGGAGCTGCTCAATGAGTACTAAAGTGTGACGTCACGTTTCCATAGCAACTGCTTTTCGGTTCTACACAAACCAAATTAAGGGGGGGGGAATTAAGGGGAAATCCTATGCCACACAAACTTTTTATAGAAAAGGAACGATTTTTTTGCGAATTGATTTGCTTTACCAATGATGTAAGTAATATTGAGAATAGATTGTCTTCATATAAAAAGAAAAACGAAACTAACGTTTACTTACTTTTTCTTTTAATACCACAGGGGAATACATGAACGCCTCGACATGTTTCGATTGGTAGTAATTTTCACCTCTAGATATTGATTTATTTTCATTTTGAAAGAAACACATGGAAGCAATGGAAAATGCCATCTCTCGTTGGGTTGTTTAGAACTGAAAATCCGGTTGCCAGGACAACCTGACAAGCAGTAGCTCGTTAGCTAAGCCTATGTCAACCGAGCTCCTGGGTAACTTAGATATACCAGAAAATATAAAAAATGATTGAAACGATCACTCACCAAATTCAGTCAGGTAAATCGCCGGGGCCAGGCTAGCTTTCAACTTCTGATGGTGGTCTGGATCCCGCTCCCGTCAGCACGAGCGAAGCAAACTGCTTGTGCACCAATCCTTTTGGTACGCCGCACGCGCACCGGTTCGCAGTTCACTGAACCTCTGGGGCTGGTTCAGAGGCCGTAATCGGGGCAAAATCGGGCTGAAATCGGAACACTTCGCGATTTCAGCCCGATTTGTTCGTCGCAGACAAATTTGCGAGTCGTACACGATTTTGAAAAGTCGGCAACGAGACGAGGTCTTGTAATGTGACATGCTTGTCAGAATCTTTTGGGGAATCCATGAATTATCCATTGTTGACATGAGGGAAAACCGCCCCCAGTTGCGTGAGGGAACCCTGCGAACAGCTGGAGCTCAGGCGCAGTGTTTACCAACGGACTTCACTGCACTACGCTGAGTAGGAGTAACTACTACAAAAATGAATATGATCAAACCCAAGAACGAGTCCACAATCTTTTCTTCTTTTCGTCTCTGAGCAGAGGACCGCCGGCATAATGCCTAGGCGCGTCGTTAGACCTGGGCATTCGAGGCTATAGCCCCGGATCTTTTGGGAATAGCCCCGGATCGCTGTGCCGTAAAAAAAACAACATAATGCTGAAAATAGCCCCGTAGAGTTTACTTCTTTATGATTGAATTACCAGCAGCCACAGATGCAACATTGTAGCGAGTGAAAACCGCAAAATTCTGCCGTGTCCATGTATGGGCAGATTTAGAATAATTTGTTGCAAAATGTTGCAAATTCAGCCCAGGTCGGCCTTGAACTGCGATTGGTCAGAAAGACGCAACAGCTAATGACAACATTGAACTCTCATGCAGGCTCGAACAGAGACACACAAACACACACACACACACACACACACACACACACACACACACACACACACACACACACACACACATAGTTTTTCACCCACTCCGTATCCAGCTTCTTCCACGCTTAAAGCACCCAGGCTACTATGCGGCGAGCTGGGGCTCTCATGGTCTCCCCTTCGATGTATTCCTTGCTCGCATCCAGTTGTCATACGATTCATGCAGACTGGTTTTGAACGGCTGATTCCACCTACTTTGCGTGTGCCGTGTTTTCCCCTCGATGTGGCGAAGCTGTATGGTTATGCTGTTGAGAGCTTAAATAAATGCACTATATAAGTTGACTATGAATAATTATTGAAGTTTAACAATTTGTTCAGCAAATTTGACAACTGACAGATGCAATATTGTAGCCAGTGAAAATCGCAAAATTCGGACTTGTACATTAATGGGCAAATTTAGAATCGCATTGCAATTCTCCGCCCGATCGATCTTATATGTTGACAACAAAATATTTGTAAATAGTTTTGTAAATAAACTTCCAAAGCTTTAAAAATCCTATTTGGTATTTTATTGGTCCTGTGCAAAGTAAACAACGTACAAAGTAAATAAGGTCCAAAGTCAAACCGAGTAGTGTTTCCGGAAATTATTTTGTTAGAGGACCAATCACAGCCCTTACCGTCTCTGTTGCGTCGACTGATATATTGGATGCGCACGTAAACTACGGAAAGGTTCTCCGACAGGCTCTCCGTGTCTAGAGTAAAGCACTTTACGGAGGACTATAAACTGGCCGACCTCTGAACCTACCCCCCCCCCAAATATTTTTTCATCGAATCTACACGATTCACGGAGGTCACCTATTTTGGTTTCAAAACGGCGAATTTCGCCGAAAGGTGAGTGATTTTCATGCCTGGTTAGGTGGAGACCTAGCCTCACTATCGGAGCACACCGGGGTGGGGGTAGTGTCGAACCTATTGAAGAATAGGTTGAGCTCCGATGCGAATGCTAGGTCACCCTGTACTCCAGATGAAGGCAGACTGCAGCCTGTCATCATTTTCATCCCATTCCACACCTCTTTAGTGTTGTTCTGTCCCATCTTAGCCTCAATTATGATTTATAAACCCATAAATTATTATAAAAAAATGTTGGTGCTCAGCTCACGCCATAAGCATACTTTAACTAACAGAATTTAATATAACATTCAATTTTGGACGCCACCCAATTTTGGAAAAATAGGTAAAACTTTATATAAATTAATTAAATCTTTATCTCTGGGTTGCTATGGAGATCTTCTCAAGGTGTACAGGGACCTATTATGCCATTATGGCACCTTTGTCAGTTTAAAATGTCTTTCATCTTGGAGTCTTTCTTTTAGAGTCTCTTGCTCTCGATAATTGCTGGAATTAGTCTTCAACTAAAGAGTTTAGCAGAGTATATATATGTTTCACACAAAACTAAACTGATTGTTCCAGCTGCACATTATCTCGTCCCCCCTTCGCAGGCAGACACTCTTCTACGATGGAGCTAAGATGTCAAGGCCGGGCCCAGGCCTTGACAGGCGTTGTTTTATCTGCTTCGGAGGGAGGACGACACTTGTGAACTCACAATGCAGTCAGTCAGTTCGACTACAACAAGTCATACATAAGATACAGTTGTTTGGTCTAAGAGTAAAACTCAAACAGAAGACATTGGAAAACAGTTAAGTGATAGTATGGTATGGATACAAGTTACATAGAGAATAAAATAATAAATTGCCACTACAATTCCCCCTTTGGCCATTCGTATGGCAATTTAAGTATTTACAATTTATCGAGACATCAATACATACTACCCAAAATGGTTTACATTACAAAGCATTAGCTGTTTTTGTGAGCTGTAAGCAACTCTGTGTTGTGGCAAGCTAGGGAATGTTTTATATGGTATTTCAACAACAACCCATATCCCTGGATGAGGTGGAACACAGACCTCAGGTACTTAGATAGCTTAGTTTGTACACATAGGATTCTGCCTCCTACCACACTCATTTCTGTATAACAGTTTTGCAGTTTGAGAAACTTGGGTTGCTACTGTGGTATATTTTCAGGTCTTATACAATACAGTGAAGGCCCCATGTCTCTTTGTTTTAGATAAGAAGTAGATGTGCAGGACACCAGGGCCCCATACATGACCTGGACTTCAGCCCAAATGTAAATAACATGTACCCCATATAAGGTGGGGTAAGAGCACAAAAAGTTTAGGATTCTCACATTCGACTCGAGACCTCCGGGCGCTCGAGACGTCCGTCATGACATGTGTTGCTTGTTTGTAATAAACTTTATTATACCAGCAAGAACAGTGTCCGCGGAGCATCCTTCCTCATCACTTCAACAGCACTGTCGCATGAAAGATACGACAAATTTGGCGTCACGAACAGGATCGGAGGTGGCCTCGCGGTTTTCTGCTACAACTTCACATACGGTGAGCTCACTCGATTGAATGCTTGTCATGAATTGGGGCTGTTATGTGGAGTTGTTTGGTCACACCGTAAATTAAGAATCTTCTTGTTATGGACACGTCCTGTTGATTTGATGTTTAAAGTGAGGCTCCGTGCTAAAATTAATGTGAAAGGGGGAAGATAAAAAGTGAAGGAAAGAAGTATGAGAAATACAAGGAATAGTTTAGAATAGCTTCATGGTAACGATAAGGTGTGCTAAACAGTATCGTGCAAGATTAATTGAAGATGGGCCCTCAACTTCTTAACGGTAAGACACATGCATATTAGCCACTGCGTAACGATGGCTCTGACATAGTCCGGAATTAAGTTAGAAAGACAAAATTGGGGAAACCTGGATCCAGGTAATTTGTATAAATATATGTAAAAAGTGATAAGGAAATAAGGAAATAAAGGAAATAAAGGAAAGGATCATATGATTGAGCCGCAAAATCGGATAGGATAGAGCCCTCAAGAGTAGGAGCATGTAGTATGGGCCGAATAAAACCTGGAATGACATCTGATGGTCAGTTTAATAACTGGAGAATGTAGAATCACAATTCGATTGACTGTTCCCACTCTGACATTGGTTGACGAACGGTGTCTGATGCAGCCTCTCATCGAATATCTACATCTCATAGGTAGCATAAATTTTATGAAAAAATAAGGAAATAGCGGCAATAAGCATGCTGTATGAATGAAGAGATCTGAAACTAGGTGAAGAGAATGAGTGTGTGTGTTTACTTTGGGATGAGAAGAGAGGGGGAGAATGGGTGTGCGTAGGAGTGCTGCATGTGTGTGTGTGAAACTTGGCTGCTGATGTGTTCAAACTGTGTGCCATAAAATGCATAGGAAAAGAATAGATGTGTTAAAGTTAAAAGAAAGAAAAACACTTTATGATTGAATAAACATGCATAGGTGGTGATTTGAGAACGGGTCATTTAATAATTTGTAAGGATAGATATGTGGCCCAATGTATTGTGTAAAAAACTATGAGCTTCCTTTTAGAAGACGTAATGAATTGAATAAAGTAAGGTATAAAACTATGAGCTTCTTTTTAGAAGACTTAATGAATTGAACAAGTTAGTAAATAAAACATGAGCTCTTCTTAAAAGGGACGTAATATAATAAATGTTAAATGCACAATGAACTTCGTTTAAGAAGGGTAGCATTTGAAACCCCCCCCTCACTCGTCTCAAAACTCTCTCTAGATGGAGGTCAGAATGTAGGGGTGTGAAGGCGTTCGGTGACACTTTCTTGGGAGTTACAGAGAATTCCTTTGCCGTTTGAACTGTTTGGTCCAGTTGGTGTTCACTAAATGCTACAATGTTTAAGTAGGGGTGTAATTTAGGAATATAATGTATGATGCTGTTAAAGGGACCTAATGGGTTCACAAGAGACTAAATCATTGCCTGTTTCTTGTCTGTTATGTCATCTACGGTGAATGAGAATTGAGACGGGAGGCAAGGCAGCGGGCCGGCACATCACGGAGTGTGGCTTGCTGACGTCCAAGGGGAGGCTTCCGTTAAGTAATCTAAATAGCCTTGAGTAGTTTTAATTTTAGCAATTACTTCTTAAAGTACAATAACGAAACATAAGGAAGCCGTTATAATGGGGAAAAAGAACACTAAAAATCCAAAAGTAATCACTCCTGTTGATATAGTACAGAAGAATAATTCTTTAATTAGAGGCAATCCGAGGAATTGAACCACAGATTGAAGGACTTTTTAAGGCGGGTGTTTTAAGGATAACACAGGATCCCCAGAGCAACACGCCTTTGTTGCCGATAAAGAAGCCAGATAATTCATATCGCCTGACACATGATTTAAGAGCGGTCAATGAAGTGGTGGTTGATTTTCCAGCAGAAGTGCCGGATCCACATACTTTGTTAGCCCAACTTCCGCCAAATGCGACACATTTCACAGTGTTAGATTTATGTGGTGCGTTTTTCAGTGTTCCACTTAGTAGGGAAAGCCAAAGCTTATTTGGGTTCACGTACAACGGACAATCTTATGAGTATGAGAGACTGCCACAAGGGTTCAAACATAGTCCGCACATTTTCAACAAAATAGTGAAAGACGATTTGAAGGGGATAGAGCAGGTATTAAAAAGCAATGTAATTCAATACGTGGACGATATCATCATTTGTTCACCAGATGAGGAGACATGTCATAAGGACTCAATTAAATTGCTACAAATACTGGCAGAGAAGGGTCACAAGGCCTCTCTGAAGAAACTGCAGTATTGTCAGGAGAAGGTAACTTATTTGGGTCAAACAATAACGCAGGGACACAGAAGCATCTCTGATAGTCACGTGGAGGCTATTCGCAAGGCTCCAAAACCCAGAACAGTCCGAGAGATGATGACATTTCTTGGTATTGCAGGATATTCGTCAGCATGGGTTGAGGATTACGCTAGCTTGACGGGGCCTTTGAGAGCTATGATTAAAAGTACTGGGAATGCTAAGCTACACTGTAATCTGTCCTGGACACACGATGGCCTTTTGGCATTTGAAACGACAAAAAAGAAGTTGCAAGAGGCTCCGGCGCTAGCAATTCCAGACTACTCTAAGAATTTTGTGTTATATGTATCGACTTCTACTGGGGGTAAACATGCTTGTGCAGTTCTTTGTCAACCAACGGGTACGGGGACGAGTCCTCAACCCATTTCATACTACTCCACGGCTTATTCAGAAGTGGAGCTAGGGTTACCACTGTGTTACAGAGCTATGGTGGGAGTTTCGCTAATGTACAATAAAGCATCATCTGTAACAATGGGTTATCCAGTGACAATTCTTACACATCATAGTCTCAGAAATCTTTTGAATTATGGTAAGAACAACTTGACTATGTCTAGGCTCAGAGACTATCATAGGCTCTTAGAGCAGGAAGATGTTACCCTAGCAAGGTGTGTTACAGTAAATCCAGCTGAGAATTTGCCAACTCCAGAAGATGGTGAGCCACACGATTGTGTTCAAGAAGCAGAGAAATACTCTAGGCTTAGATCAGACTTACAAGCTCTCCCATTGCATGTGGTGGACCTGGAGTATTGGACTGATGGGTCTTGTTATCGTATGGGCGATAAATTAAGTGCTGGCTATGCGGTAGTAAAAGCCCAAGGAACTGGATTTGCAGTTGAGAAGGCTGAAGTTATACCACAGCCCGCATCTGCACAACTTGCTGAGCTGGTGGGGCTAACTGAAGCGTGTTTATTGGCAGAAGGGAAGCGAGTGACGATATATACCGACTCTGCATATGCACATAATGTGTGCCACTTGTTTGGAGCAGTGTGGAAGAACCGAGGGTTTAAGAAAACGGATGGTTCGCCGATACAGCATCATGCTCAGATCATGAAATTGCTGCATGCTATGATGAAGCCTAAAGAAATAGCAATAGCCAAATGTGCAGCACATAGGAGGGATGCATCAAGGGTTTCACAGGGGAATAGAGCGGCTGATGAAGCTGCAAGAGCAGTCACAGGAGCAGATAAATTGGGCAAAGTTCTTCTCGTCACGCATGAAGTGAACTTGGAAGACAAAATTACGCTCAAAGATGTGATTTTAATGCAGGAAGCTGCTCCTGAAATGGACAAACAGTTGTGGCTAGACCGAGGTGCCACCCGAGATTTTACTGGACTTTGGAGAAATCATGAGGGGCTGATACTATCACCTCCAGACCTGTTGGGTCTGATGATTCAGGAGGCGCATGGTTTAGCTCACGTTGCAAGGGGGGAAGTTAAGAGAAAGATTACAAAAGAGTATGGTTTTTGGGCACCATGTTTGCTTGAACAGATTGACTATGTCATAGGCAGGTGCACTATCTGTCTGAAAAACAATGTTCGGAGGGGAGTGACGGTTCCTCCTGGCCACATCCCAACTCCAAGGGGTCCTATGCGTGAACTAGTTGTGGACTATGTTGACATGATAAAACCGATTGAAGGGAAAAGATATATGCTAGTCGTTGTGGACAGATTTTCACGATGGCCTGAGGCTTGTCCAACAAAACGGAAAGATGCTCAATCGGTTGCCAAGTTCTTATGTAGAGAGGTCATAAGCAGGTGGGGACTTCCAGATCGAATATCCTCAGACAATGGGAAAGAGTTTGTGGATAAGACGGTGAAATTGATTTTGCAAAAACTAGGAATTAAACAGCGTCTTGGTGCAGTCTATCATCCGCAAAGTCAAGGGATGTGTGAAAGAATGAATGGTGTTCTGAAAAATCGTATTGTCAAAATATGCCAGCACACGGGGTTAAATTGGATAGCAGCGCTTCCATTGGCGTTAATGGTATGTCGCTCTAGTGAGCTCCGCGATTTGCATATGACACCTCATGAGTTGGTTACAGGAAGACTGATGCCAACGCCTTGTCTGCGGACAAGTGGGAAAGGTCCAAGTCTGGCCCTTTTAGAAGATGAAATGCAAACATATGTCACATACATGGTTAATCTACATAAAAGAATATCCACCTATGTGTCTGACAGGCAAACTAAGGAGGAGGTGCAGGAGAAGCTCAATGAGCAAAAAGGATCACAGTGCAACCTGGAGACAAGGTGTTCGTGAAGGTGTTTAGACGGAAGTGGTATAACGAACGCCGTGAAGGACCATTTGAAGTAGTTCGCAGTACTGGAACCGCGGTCCAGGTTAAAGGGTCTCCCACATGGTATCATTTATCACATTGTGTCAAAGCGCCAAGTGAAGAGGCGCCACATTCACCGAGCCACGATGTTGAAGGCTCAAGAGAGCCCGAAGACAATGTGGAAGAACACACACCAGAAAGGGAGATGCATGAAAATCCCCAGAGTCAGAATTCGGAAGGAGAGATCGTCCAAGTTGTGGACAATGGTGATGTTTCTGTACATATTCCTGATGATGCCAGAAATGACTCGGCAGTTGAGGGACAGGAAAGAAGATTTAGAGACATTGTCTTTCAACATGTCCCAGACCCAGCAGGACCTATTTCAGTTGCCTGCAAAGCGCCAGAGATATCAAAGGGCGGTGACTCCGCTGCAGAACAACCCAGGGATCCAGTTAGACAAAGAAGCCCGAGACCAGTTAGGAGAAGAGTCAAACCAAACCGTTACGAGATTCAGGGTTGAAGCAACCTTGGGGGAGTCAGTTCGGCTTCCATGTAAGTGTACAGAAGAAAATAGTGGTAAAGGGAAACTCAGAGTTCAGTGGGAAGATGGCCATGGTAAGATCTTAGATCTGTCAGAGACAGTACCATTAGGGAAATATACATTAATTAATGACAAAAGGAGAGTGAAGGTTGAAGGAGACTGTAGTCTCTATGTACGCAAGCCTCAACAGGAAGATCAGGGTGATTACAGGTGTACTTTTACGATCGACATATTGGAAGTAAGCGGCCCGAGTTAGGATTTAGAGTTCGCATAGTGTCTCTAGTGATACTAGGGGGGAATAAGAATATAGACCTCCAAGATGTTGGGGAAACAAGAGAATTGACAACGATGACACCAACTCTCCAGACGGAAGCTGGGAAAATGGAAGAGAAATATACTCTTTCAATGACAAAAGCTATTGAAAGTATAAATGCATCACATGTAACTACAAAGGCGCCTCAGGTGGTACCTATAACGTCACCTCCTTCGAGTACTGTGATCAGAGTTAGGTTAGGAGGAACAGCTTACCTTCCTTGTCAATGTGGGAGATGGAACAGTGGTGGTAACTTGCCTCCCAAATGGGAGAATAGTCGTGGTGAAGATTTGTTGTTGACAAGACCTGAAGATGACATTGTGCCTCGTGATCAAAGGAAGTATATTTTGTTTAATGAGATGAGGTGGAAGAAAAGTACAGATGATTGTTCCCTTGTCCTGCGTAACGTTACTCGGGAAGACGAAGGAGAATATACGTGTACTTATGTAGAACCAGAGTTTAAATTTGTTCCATATCAAAATTATTGGATCAAAGGTCGTGTAACTCGTAGAGTGTCACTCCTGATAAGAGATTTGGAGCCTACTGGAGTTTCTACGACTACTAAAGGGGTTCAGAAACAATTTACTACAATAACTACTCCAAAGGTGATTAGTACACAGATGAAGCTTGTTACGTTAGTTCCAGAAACAACTGAGAATGTTCATACACCTACTCAGGCTACTACTCTAGCTATGACTTCAAAGGGGACGAAGGCTACAATAGTGACGACATCTGTGACATCTACGACATTTGTAAATATAACGCAGACATCTAATATGACCTCTTGGACATTTAAGGATGTGATTAATGAGACCCAGAAGCTAATGTCAAAATTAGAGCCTAGCGTGAACAGCAGTAATGACATTGTTGAAGTTAGAGAACAGAGGATAGAAGAGAGGTATGTAGAGTCATCTATGACAGCTCAGAGGACTATTTCAAACGTAGATAATAACTTTGTTGACTCTGATCAGACACCAGAATACATGATGGATCAATACCATGCAGTACAAAAGAGAGACACTAAATGGAAGGCATTTGGGTTTGATCCTTCAGTGTTACACATCGCAGACCCTTGGGCAGGTAGGAACTTATGGTTCCAGCAAGTAACCCACTCTGTAAGATCGGTTGTGAAAACGGATGGTCCATGTCTGGTGAAAGTCCTATCGCCGAACTCATGGCCTTCGATTCTAGAGACTATACCAGAACCACTAACCGCTATGTGTCAAAGTTATGCATTATCATGGCTGTTGTATCACCAGCAGTCAGCAGTAGATATAGTGATGTCTTTGTCAGTGCTTCTGTTTAGGCCTAGATTTACTTGTTCTTGGTTGATGGAATTATCATATGTAAATTTACTTGATCAGCATGAAGATATCAGAACTGCGTTCCCTGATGTAATGGAGGTGACAGAAGTGAGAGCTACCAGCTGCTTTTGTTCAAATAAAACTTATGGTGGGCCGGGAACGTTTATGGGGTTATCAGTTTGTGATGACTATATGATGGACTTGGGTAAAATGAAACATGGGAATAGGAATAATTCGTATGAAGCATCTTTTCAGGTACCAGAACACAAAAAGAAGACAATTTTAAGGGTACATAATCAGATATTGCCGGGGAATGTGACTATAGGAAATTTCAAAGATATTTGGTGGGTCTGTGGTAATAAGGCATACATATTTCTACCATATGGGTGGACAGGATGCTGTTATATGGCACTGTTGAAACTTCCATATGAGGTTCTTACTATCCAGAAGGGAGTAGGGCCAGATGGGGTCCAATCCAATGTCGCTTCAAGTAGTAGGAAGAAACGTGAGATGGCGTGACATTCTTGGCAGACCACATCGACAACATTACCTACACCTTGCAGGGCTTTGCGAACGAAACCATAAGAGGTTTTGAATATTTGTCAAACACTCAGAGAAGCCACAGACTGACGTTGCTAAAACATGACATGGCTCTTGACTATATTTTGGCCAAACAAGGGGGCCTTTGTATGACTTTGAACTTAACAGGGTCGGCTTGCTATACGTTGATTCCTGATAGTTCTGATAGTATGACTAGTGTCATAGAGGCGTTGGAGCTCATAAGAGATGCGTTTGGCCCGTCAGAAGACGCGGGATGGTCTGCAAATGCTTGGTTGCAGGATAAATTGGGGCCACTAGGAGCAGTGTTAGTTCAGGTTTTGGTAGCGCTCGTTCTGTCGTTGTGTGTGATGTTTTGCTTTTGTACGCTGTTGTTGACCTTTGCAAAGGCGATGATCCTTAGATGGGTTGGAGTTGTGCTGCCAGGCGAACAAACTCTGATGCCATTATTACACGAAGCTGACACGGACGTGGATGAGGATGACGCGATAAAGATTGAATTGGTGGAGGAATATCCATTTTGAATATCTCATATGATTATAATCCAATTATTTACCTCTGTTATTGCTCGCGTAGTTTGTAGTGTTGATTTTGTTTTGCTCTTTCGAGACTTTGTTTAGTCTCGAAGGGGGGGTATGGAAACAAATGAACAATATGATTTATAATTTCACATTTTTACTTATAGAAGTGTTCTTATTCTTTGTTTGATGTTTTAATTTGTATCTGTTCTGTATGCAAAAGATACTGGTTTTCTTTTCTTTCATTATAGAACATATTGGGGGAAGACCACTGAGGGTGGTGGATTGTCAGGGACTCCGATGGGCTGAATGGATTCAGACACTTCAAACATGAAAATACGAATGGTCTGAAGGACTCTGAACGTGGACTGGCGATACAACATCCAGATTCAAGACGTCATCGACACTACACCTGAGTCAAGGCTGCTGAGAAAATGCAGCGTCATACAGTCCTATGTCTTCTCTTAGATGTTACATTAGTATTATTAAAAATGAATTTTCTTCTTTGTGTATTAAATACTTGGGAAATGATGGGTTTTAAATATAATGGGACCTCGGATGTTTTCTTTTTCTCGATGTTAGGGACAGTGGGGTAGGCAGGAAAAGGTCCATAGAAAGGTGCGATGGGTCGACCAGCCTGACTTTGGACATTGTTTTGTTTTGATTTACTGAGAGTTCCATATGTATTTGCTTAGGTCATTTCCTTACACTAATTGCTAAAATTTCAGTGTTATGGAGTACTGCGTATGGTCGCCTTGGCAGAGGGACCGTGAGAAAATTTTCCTGTCTACATTGTTTAATGGATATTTCAAGAAAGATTAGCTGCCTGACAGGTTTTTCACTCTCACTTTTATACTCCGTATAGTTGCTTTAATGTTAAAAAGGACGGGTTGTTAAGTTTGTCATGATTATACACCTGTATGTCTCTTCTTTTTTTTTCGAGACTTTGTATAAGTCTCGAAGGGGGGAATATGTGGTATATTTTCAGGTCTTATACAATACAGTGAAGGCCCCATGTCTCTTTGTTTTAGATAAGAAGTAGATGTGCAGGACACCAGGGCCCCATACATGACCTGGACTTCAGCCCAAATGTAAATAACATGTACCCCATATAAGGTGGGGTAAGAGCACAAAAAGTTTAGGATTCTCACATTCGACTCGAGACCTCCGGGCGCTCGAGACGTCCGTCATGACATGTGTTGCTTGTTTGTAATAAACTTTATTATACCAGCAAGAACAGTGTCCGCGGAGCATCCTTCCTCATCACTTCAACAGCACTGTCGCATGAAAGATACGACACTACCCTCCTCTCTCTCTCTCCAGTCACACAAAATGAGTCAGATGATTGGCTATGTCACTGTGTCAGGTGTGCTGGCGTCCAAGACAGTTAATTGTGTTTTAGGTGGAGGAAGAAGCTCTGGGATCCTTTTGCAGTGGCTGGCGTGGATCCAAGGGACGTTACCCTCGACCTTTACTGCTGTTTCTGTTGTCAGCAGCACTTGGTATGGCCCTTGGTACCGCCTCTGCTTCCAGTGGCGTCTCCTGTGATTCTTGATGACCACCCAGTCTCCTGGCTTTAGGCTATGGAGGATTCCTGTGGCTGCAGGTGGCAAGGCATTTTTGACCTGTGAATGAAGTGCGGCTAATGCAGCGAACAGATTGGCGCAATATGTTAGCATGTCATCATCACATGATGCTGTGATGGAATGAAAGTTTTACCCGGCCTTATTTCGGTCTGTGGGGGTCGTCCAAATAGAATCTCGAAGGGACTGAGGCCATGTTTGTTTCTGATTCACGTGCCCATGTGAAACAGCATGAATGGTATTGCTTTCACCCGTGACAATCCAGTTTCATCGCAGCATTTTTCCCAATTTTGCCTTGATGGTTCCATTCTCCCGTTCCACTGCAGCTGCACTCTGTGGGTGATAAGAACAGTGGTGGCAAATGTCAAAGCCTAGGTATTCTGATACTTCCTTTAATGCTTGGTTAACAAACCAAGCATTAAAGGAAGTATATTACTGAACATTTCTACTATCAGGAGGCAATATTTCTTGCTTTCACATGGTGATAGCTCAATGAAATGCATCATCAAATGGTCAAATGGCCTGTCGGGTGGGGGGGTGGCCAGCTCTTGGCATGTGTGTAGCGCCTGACGCGTTGTTAGCTGCGCGAACAATACATTTTCTACAAAGTTCTTGGGCAAAAACTTTGAACCCTCTTGTGTACCATGCTGAATTAATAGCATTACAAATTCCCCCTTTTCCCACGTGATCTCGGCCTTGAGATAATTTAGCATAACACTGGAAGAGAGCACATGGCAAACAGGGCTTATCATCTGGGCCCATCCATAAATCATTTTTGTAAACTGCACCAGGTGAGGCCGAACACTTGTCTGCAATACTTTAACATCATAAGTGATAGATATTTCTGAAGGTACAGCTAGCTTAAGTGTTGTTAGCAGAAAAGAGTAACCTAAAGCAGCAGCTTGCTTAGCAGCAGCATCCGCTGCAGCATTTCCTGTAGAAATGGGATCAGAAGTGTTAGCATCACATTTCATAACACAGACAGTTTTAGGGAGCAGTATGGCTTCTGGCAAGTCTAACAGGTCTGAATAAAAACTGATGTCATGTAATCGTCTTTCGTTCAACGTATTGTGTGAACGTTTAGGAGTCCCTGTGTCGGAGCTGACAGTAATGTCCTCTTTATGTCATTAAAGGCAGCAGTCGAGGAGTCAGTCCAGGTCAGTTAGTAATGCGCATAAAGATGTTTTACCATGAATCATGGAAGAGAGGGGTGCCTCTCCTTCTGAGTAGGAAGTAATTCCTAAGAAGCTCATAATTTGTTTCTTAGTTTGTGGTTTAGGCACATTTTGAATTGACGGTATTATTTTGGGAGAGAGGGTTTTGCCCTCTGCTGTGATCACATGTCCCAGATATGAAACTTTAGGAAGAGCGAATTCCAATTTGGACAGGCTAGCTTTGTGACCATTTGCAGCCAAAAATGTAAGTATGACAACTGTATCTAATTTGCATGCTTCTTCTGTGGGACTGCAAATCATGATATCATCAACATATTGTAACAAAGCAGAACCATTTGGTAAATGTAAATCAGACAGATTCTCTCTCAAGGCACTGTGAAATACACCAGGGCTTTCTGAATATCCCTGGGGACACCGGGTCCAGGTATAGCCTATCCCTTTGAATGAGAGGGCAAACCAAAATTGACTATCCTAGTGCACAGGTATAGAAAAAAATGCATTGGCTTAGTCAACGACGGAAAAATGGGTTGTGTCTGGGAGAATGAGTGACAGAATGGTGTGTGGATTAGAAACTTCAGGTGCGTGCGAGTGCACCAAGCATTGACTGCTTGCAAATCTTGGACAAATCTCCACTCAGTTGGTTCCCCAGATCTCGAATTTTCTTTACCGGAAAGATTGGGGTGCGCACCGGTGAATCCATACAATCTACTATTACACTAGCCTTCAACAGAGAGCTGTACAGTGTTCTAGGATCCTCCTTTGTAGGACTCAAGTCAGTTAGTTGAATCCGCCTGTGCAGCCACCCAGCTATGTCCTTCCACTCCATTCCTGGGGCTCGTGCCAATGACACATGTGGTACCTCCCCCTGTAACAACTCAACTTGTGTGGAAGACAGAGAAACAGAGGCAGCAGCATTGTCCTGTACATAATTGTCCATTATACATAACTTTCCTACTTCTGTGCTGTGTAGTGAATCAGCCTGCATGTGAAATTCTGCATGTGGTGAACTTTCTAAAACCTTAATTTTTGTTTATGTACATCTGGTATGTGGGTGTTAGGGGTGTTTTATCTTGTTTCTAATGTGTGTATTGCATGTACAAGTTTGTCATAATCAGAATATAAATTTAACTCACCCTCTGTGTAGGGATGTGTGTGCGTCGGTTGGTTCGTCTCTGGGGTCTGCCCTGCCGCCTGCTCCTCCCCTCAGTCTGACGGCTGATGTTGAGCCCTCCCACCAGTCCTGTCTTTTCTCCATGGAGATTGTGGGCAGTATCTTCTCTAGGTCTGCCACCTTGATGACACACAGAGCCTTCGGGTTTGGTGTGTGCGCCAAAGTCTCTTGCTCTCTGTTGTTGACACACTGCAGGTTTATTACAGCTGGTGTGAATGACGCAGATATTTGCTGATAATCATGTTTGAGCATTTTACTCATTAGCAATTCACAGAAAAAGGAGGTGAAAGTTCCCTTTAGACTCTCCACATGAGTCATGGCTTCTTCTTCTTCACGTATTCTTTCTCTGTTGTAAAGTCCTCTTGGTCTTGTATTTATAATCCAGGTTTATATTTTCATCAGTGTTCATTTACGGAGCTGTAGACATGGACGTTGAAACGGTGCCTGTGAATTTTGATGAGTCTCGTTTGTTCTCTTCATCCTTGGGGTGTTGAGTGGTGGGTGTTGGCTGTGGTGTCGATCATGTTCCTCATATAAAAAAGAATAAAGTTCAGCAGTATATTTTCCGTTTTCATATATTTCTTTTTCTTTCCCTTACCTGTGCTTCATCTCTCGAAATACTATATCATTTCCAGTCCACTTTAAAGAGTTTACATTTTTGATGGTTTACACGTCTTTCTTTCCTTCTTGGACATTATTTCATGCTTCACCTCTCTCTTTTTGTACCAAACAAGTTTTGAATTGATCCAATTGATGTAGGCTAAAAGTGCCTTTTAGGAAACCCCATTTTTATTATTTTTTTTCGAATTTTGACAGATTGGCCGTCTTTGTCCCACATACATTTCATTATTGGAATAAGATTTTAACATCTGGCTGCTCAGGCTTGGACTTAATTTGACTTTTACCCATCTTATCTCTAGTTAATTGTCTCCTGTACCTTCAGAACAATCTGGTTCAAACTAAATTTAGTTCAACTTCGCAAGGATACACCAAACGTTCTTAAATACTACAAGTTATGTGTAATAAAATGGAATGACACAGGGAAAAAGTATTGAACACATGAAGAAAGGGAGGTGCAAAAAGGCATGGAAAGCCAAAACACCAGCTGAAATCTATCAGTAATTAGAAAGCAATCCTTGCCCCTTGTCAGTGCAAATTAATATCAGCTGGTTCAGTCCCAACTGATGGCCTATAAAAAGGTGTCTCATTACCAAGGTGTCACACAAGAAACATCTCATGATGGGTAAAAGCAAAGAGCTCTCTCAAGACCTTCGCAACCTTATTGTTGCAAAACATACTGATGGCATTGGTTACAGAAGGATTTCTAAACTTCTGAATGTTCCAGTGAGCACTGTTGGGGCCATAATCCGGAAGTGGAAAGAACATCATTTCACCATAAACCGGCCACGACCAGGTGCTCCTCGCAAGATTTCTGACAGAGGAGTGAAAATAATTATCAGAAGAGTCCAAGAGCCAAGGACCACTTGTGGAGAGCTTCAGAAATACCTGGAATTAGCAGGTACAATTGTTTCAAAGAAAACAATAAGTAATGCACTCAACCGCCGTGGCCTGTATGCACGCTCACCACGCAAGACTCCATTGCTGAAGAAAAAGCATGTTGAAGCTCGTTTAAAGTTTGCTGCACAACATTTAGACAAGCCTGTGAAATACTGGGAGAATATAGTCTGGTCAGATAAGACCAAAATTGAACTCTTTGGATGCCATAATACACACCTGTTTGGAGGTCAAATGGCACTGCACATCACCCCAAAAACACCATACCAACAGTGAAGTTTGGAGGTGGGAACATCATGGTGTGGGGCTGTTTTTCAGCATACGGCACTGTGGTATTATTGAATAATACTGTAAGGAATGCCTTTATTTTGTAGCAACCTGATGACGTCTGTACCGGGGGCGGGGTTAGCTGGAGTCCCGGGCATGCGCACACTAGGTACGGCTACGGCTGGAGAAGAAGCTTAATAAAGACACACTCCGATTACGTCGTTGTACGAGCCTTATTATAAGAATAACCCGACATGGTGTCAGAACTGGGCGACTTGTAAGCGGAGTGAAAGAAAAAAAAAAATAGAAAGACGACGAAGAGGAAAGTATATCGTTTACGCGGGAATGGGAGATGAGCCGGCAGCTATGGCGCAACCTACACCAACTGCTACGTTCACAATACAACCTCCAGAGCCATTCGATTTTACAAAGCCTCAAGATTGGGAGCGTTGGATAAGGAGATTCGACCGCTTTCGGCTTGCAAGCAACTTAAACGCGACGTCGGAAGAAAACCAGGTGAACACGTTAGTGTATTGCATGGGCGATGAAGCTGAAGATGTGCTTAAAGGGCTAACGCTAACTGCGGATGAGAGGAAGGGGTACACGGATGTCAAGGCGGGCTTGGATGCATTTTTTGTGCCTAAAAAGAATGTAATTTACGAAAGAGCCAAGTTCAATCAGCGTGTGCAACTGCCAGGAGAAACGGTGGATTCCTTCATCACTGCTCTATACGGATTAGCTGAACACTGTAAATATGGACAGTTAAGGAACGAGCTGATCCGCGACAGGTTAGTGGTCGGGCTGAGCAACGTCTCATTGTCAGAAAAGCTACAGCTAGACAGAGACCTTACCCTTGAAACTGCTATAACTAAGACAAGGCAGTCTGAAGAAGTTAGAAGACAGCAGTCTGACTTAAGAGGAGAAAATAGCGGTGCAAGCAGGTGCTCTAATGTTGATGCTGTGCATGCTAAAAGCTACAGAAAATTTCCCTCAAAGCCTCAGGCACAATCACCAGGCAAAGGTAAATCTAATGCATGGCCACAGTCAGGCTCAAAGGCCTGTTATAGATGTGGAAAAATGCCCTCGCATGGAATAATGGAATGCCCTGCTAAAGATGCTGTGTGTCACAACTGTGGCAAAAATGGACATTATGGCAAGGTGTGCAGAAACAGTGCGAAATCTCTGAATGCTGTCACTACAGAGGAAGAAGAGTGCTTTTTCCTGGGGGCCGTGGATTCTGGAGAAGACCCGTGGACGGTGCAGCTACAAGTGAGACAAAAAACAGTGTGCTTTAAAATAGACACTGGTGCTGATGTCACCGCCCTGCCAGCCGAGGTGTACCATGAGATTACAGGGGGGCATGATGTGAAGCACCTGGCAGAGTCGACACGCCCATTGTTTGGGCCAGGTGGCAATGTACTCTCTGTCCTAGGTGTAGCCAGAGAAACACTGCGCGTTGGCAAAAAGACAGCCATAGAGGACATTTATGTCGTAAAGGACCTGCACACGGCACTATTGGGAAAGCCTGCCATAGAAAAGCTTCAGCTTGTGTGCAGGGTTGACGGCATCACCATGGAATCGTTGAAACAACAGTATCCGAAGCTGTGTAGCGGCTTGGGTCTTGTTCAGAGGCCCTACTCAATTAAATTACAGCCAGAGGCTGTGCCCTTCTCTCTCCACACACCACGCAGAGTACCTCTACCGCTTATGGGAAAAGTGAAGGAGGAGATAGACCGTATGGAGAAGATGGGCGTAATCACCAAGATTGAGGAGCCGACTGATTGGTGTGCCGGGATGGTGGTGGTGCCGAAAAAAGCAGGTGCTGTCCGCATTTGTGTGGATTTCACAAAAATGAACGAATCAGTATGCAGAGAAAAGTTTATCCTGCCTTCTGTCGAACACACTCTGGGCATGCTAGCTGGCGCAACAGTATTCAGCAAACTAGATGCCAACATGGGCTTTTGGCAAGTACCATTGACAAAAGAGTCGGCCAAATACACCACCTTCATCACGCCTTTTGGGCGCTACTATTTTAACCGTCTACCCTTCGGCATAGCATCAGCTCCCGAGCACTTCCAAAAGATGATGGTGACAGAAGTGACCGGTGGCCTGGAGGGGGTACTGTGTCACATGGATGACATCCTGGTCTGGGGACAGACACAGGAGGAGCATGATGTGCGGCTACATGCGGTGCTAGAGAAGGCACAAAAGGCCGGCATTACGCTCAACATGGACAAATGTGAGCTCACACGCCACACAATCAGATTCCTGGGTCATGTGATTTCTGCAGATGGAGTGAAGCCAGATCCAGAGAAGACGAGAGCAGTACAAGAGCTGGATGCACCCAAAAATGTCAGCGAACTCAGGAGTTTTCTGGGCATGGTCAATCAGCTGGGCCGCTTCTTGCCTAACCTGGCTGAAAAAGACAAAGTGCTACGAGACCTGCTGTCCAAGAAGAACCACTGGTACTGGGGGATAGAGCAGCAGACCGCCTTCGATCGGTTAAAAGCAGAGCTGTCATCCACACCGGTGCTCACACTATACAACCCAAACAGTGCACTAAAAATCTCTGCTGATGCCTCTTCCTTTGGCCTGGGGGCAGTCCTGCTGCAGAAGAGCAATGCCATGTGGTCACCTGTGGCATATGCGTCCAGGTCAATGTCACCGACAGAGCAGCGCTATGCTCAAGTGGAGAAGGAGGCCTTGGCTGCAACGTGGGCGTGTGAAAGGTTCAGCTGTTTCATCCTAGGAAGACCATTCGAGCTGGAAACTGACCATAAGCCGTTGGTGAGTCTGCTGGGAGGGAAAGCTTTGGATGACCTCCCACCAAGAATCCAAAGGTTTCGGATGAGACTCATGAGGTACAGCTATACAGTCAATCATGTCCCTGGGAAAAGCCTGTGGACGGCCGACACCTTATCTCGTGCTCCTCTGAGAGCCGCAAGAGCGAACACAGAAACAAGCCTACTAGAGGACACCAACATCTATGTAGACTCTGTCATCAGCAACATTCCTGTCAGTGGAGATTATCTGAGCAGCCTACGTGACCACCTGAAGGCAGACAGCACATGCTCTGCACTGATGGAGTACTGCACAGACGGCTGGCCTGACAAGAGCCAACTGCAGGGAGTGCTGAGACATTACTGGGCTGATAAAGCAGTGCTGACTGTGCACGATGGACTGCTGCTGCGGGGCACGCGGCTCGTCATCCCATCGGCCTTACAAGGTGATGTGCTGGAGAGACTACATGAGGGACACCTGGGGGTGACAAAGTGCAGGGGCCGGGCCAAGCAGACGGTATGGTGGCCAGGACTCAGCAGCCAGCTGAATGACATGGTGCTGAAATGTAGGACCTGCATTCAGGAGAGAAGGAACGTCACAGAGCCGCTGATGCCAACGGAGATGCCAGACAGGCCTTGGCAAACCTTGGGAGCTGACCTTTTCACCCTGAAAGGCAAGGCCTATCTACTGGTAGTAGATTATTTCTCGAGGTACGTGGAAGTTGCACTGCTGTCACCCACAAGGTCCACAGATGTGGTGGTGCACCTGAAATCCATGTTTGCTCGTCATGGAATTTGTGAATTTCTTAAAAGTGACAATGGGCCCCAGTTCTCCGGTAGCCACTTCAAAGCCTTTGCAGCAGAGTATGGCTTTGTGCACATCACGAGCAGCCCCAGGTTTCCTCAGAGCAATGGGGAGGCGGAGCGCGCTGTACAAACCGTGAAAAACCTGCTAACAAAGGCATCAGCAGCTCCTGCTCACCTGTGAGCTTTTTCCTTTAAATTGTGTTTTTTTTGTTACTTTCTGTTACTTTTTTTTTACTTATTTAATTTTCGTAAGCTTTTTGCACTATGGCAGTGAAACTCGTAGACTTTCACGTGGTCTACCTGCACTTTTCTGCACTTTCCACCTCCGTGCCCGGAGGCTCAGCCCGCAGCCATGGCCCCCTTTGTTTACAGCAGGGGTCAGCTGTTAGCGCTCCGGGACACTGCGCCGCTGCTGCCGGAGGAGAGACCCGAGGTTCCCCGTGAGCTGAGGAGGAGGAGACGGGGATGCCGTGCTGGGGCAGAACGTCGCGCCAGGAGGAGACGTTTTAAACCCGTCCTCCCCTCCATCATCATGGGAAACGTACGGTCTCTCCCCAACAAGATGGACGAGCTATCAGCACTGACTCGCCATCAGAAGGAATACCGGGAGTGTAGCGTCATGGTGTTCACGGAGACATGGCTCACGGAGATGACTCCGGACACCAACGCTGCACTGGACGGGTTCCGCATCATCCGGGCAGACAGGACAGCGGAGAGCGGTAAGAGGAAGGGAGGAGGTCTGGCAGTGTTTGTGAATAATAGATGGTGTAACTCTGGACACATCACTGTTAAGGAGCAGACCTGTACAGCGGACATTGAGCTGTTGGCCGTTAGCATGAGGCCGGTATATTTACCGAGGGAATTCTCGCATGTTATCACAATAGCTGCGTATATTCCCCCCTCTGCTAACGGAGAAGCGGCCTGTGACGTCATACACTCGGCGACAAGCAGGCTGCTGACACAACATCCCAATGCCCTCCTCCTCCTCTCTGGTGACTTTAATCATGCCCCTCCGTCCTCCACTCTGCCCACCTTCACCCAGTACATCACCTGCCCCACCAGAGACAACAGAACCCTGGACCTGCTGTATGCCAACACCAAGGAGGCATACACTTCATCACCCCTCCCTCCCCTGGGAAGATCTGATCACAACCTGGTGCACCTCCGGCCTGTGTACAAACCTCTTGTGCACAGGCAGCCAGCTGTGACCCGCACAGTCAAAAGATGGTCCGATGAAGCCGAGGAGGCTCTTAAGGACTGCTTTGACTCGACTGTGTGGGAAGTGTTCAGTGATGCCCATGGGGAGGACATCGAGGGTCTCACAGACACGATAACGGATTACATAAACTTTTGTGTGGAGAACACCGTACCCACCAGGACTGTACGGTGTTTTTCCAACAGCAAACCCTGGATCACTCCTGAGATAAAGACCCTCCTCAAGGAGAAGAAGAGGGTCTTTAGATCAGGAAACAAGGAGGAGCTGAGGACTGTGCAGAGGGAGCTGAGGAGGAAGATCAGGGAAGGGAAGAATGTCTACAGGACAAAGATGGAGGACCAGCTGCAGCAGAACAACATCAGCGGAGTCTGGAAGAGCCTCAAGGCCATGTCTGGCCACAAGGGCCCAACCAACAACCTGTGGGGGACCAACAGTGGGTGAATGATCTGAACTCATTCTTTAACAGATTTGATCAGCCACCCACCCCTCCCCCCACCCAGACCTCCCTGCCGCTGCAGCCCCCACCGTCTGCACCCCCTGTGGATTACCCCCCTCTTCTTCCTCCTCCTCCACCCCCTTTTCCACAACACTCGGCTCCCCTCCACACTCCTCAAACACTGCACACCTCCAACACCCCACCCCCACCCCCACTCCAACAACCGACAGCACACAGCCCCCATCCCCCAACTTGTCCCTCTCTATCAACCAGGTGAGAAAAGAACTGAGGAAGATAAAGGTGAGAAAAGCCACGGGTCCGGACGGCATCAGCTCAAGGCTCCTCAGATCCTGCGCAGACCAGCTGTGCAGGATTGTGGAGCACATCTTCAACTTGAGCTTGAAGCTGGGGAGGGTACCACAGCTATGGAAGACGTCCTGCGTGGTACCAGTCCCAAAGACCCCGGGGCCAAGGACTTCAGCAGCTTCAGGCCGGTGGCTCTAACATCCCACCTGATGAAGACCCTGGAGCGGCTGGTCCTTGTGCACCTCCGCCCCCTGGTGACCTCATCTTTGGACCCTCTTCAGTTCGCCTATCAACCTGGCATCGGGGTGGATGACGCTGTCATCTACCTGCTACAAAGATGCCTTTCTCACCTGGAAAAGGCTGGAAGCACTGTGAGAGTCATGTTCTTCGACTTCTCCAGTGCCTTCAACACCATCCAGCCTTTGCTTCTGAGGGACAAGCTGGAGCAGACCGGGGTGGACCACCACCTCACTGCATGGATACTGGACTACCTCACCAACCGTCCACAGTATGTGAGGATAAGGGAGTGTGAGTCAGATCGGGTGTCCTGCAGCACGGGGGCCCCACAAGGAACCGTTCTGGCTCCATTCCTCTTCTCCATCTACACATCAGACTTCAAACATAACTCTGATACCTGCCACCTGCAAAAGTTCTCTGACGACTCTGCAATCGTCGGCCTCATCTCCGCAGGCGATGAGAGGGAATACAGAGAACTGAACCAGGACTTCATAGGATGGTGCCGGCGGAACCGCCTCCAGATCAACTCTGGTAAAACCAAAGAGCTGGTGGTGGACTTCCGCCGGGAAAACACTGTCCTCCGGAACCAGTGAACATCCAGGGACAGGACATTGAGATTGTGAAATCTTATAAGTACCTGGGTGTTCACTTGAACAATAAACTGGACTGGACAAATCACACAAATGCACTGTACAAAAAGGGTCAGAGCAGACTCTATCTGCTGAGGAGACTGAGGTCTTTTGGAGTGCAGGGAGCACTCCTGAAGACCTTTTTCAACTCCGTGGTGGCATCAGCCATCTTCTATGCAGTGGTCTGCTGGAGCAGCAGCATCTCAGCAGCTGACAAGAAGAGACTGAACAAGCTTGTCAGGAAGGCCAGCAGTGTGCTGGGGTGTCCACTGGATACGGTGGAGGTGGTGGGAGACAGGAGGGTGATGGCCAAGCTATCATCCCTGATGAACAATACCTCCCACCCCATGCAGGACACTCTGGCAGCTCTGTGCAGCTCCTTCAGCCACCGGCTGCTTCACCCCCGGTGTGTGAAGGAGAGGTACCGCAGGTCCTTCCTTCCTGCTGCTGTCAGGCTGCACAACCAGCTCTGCTCCCAGCAGACCACATGACCACAGGACAATAATGGACAATAATGACAATAATAACCTGTGCAATACACTACACCGTGCAATAATAGTTAAGAAAGTTAAAAATAGTTAAAACAGTTGTTTTTTTCTCTGTCTGTAAATATAATATTTCAGTTATTGTTGTTTTTTTCTACTGTTTTTTTATTGCTTATTTATAATACTTGTTTTATTTTATTTTTTATTTCTTTATTTTTTATTCTTAGCTTGTCTTCTACTATGTCTCTTGTGTGCACTTTACTCTGCGCTGTTGATTATCTTATCTTATCTTATCTTATCTTATCAGACCCATATCTTGCATTGCTGGCCTACAGAGCAACCCCTCTACAGAACGGTTATAGCCCAGCCGAACTGTTGATGGGGCGCCGCCTCCGCACTACAGTTCCTGCCCTTCCAACCCTGCTAAATCCAGTGTTGCCTGACTACAATGCGCTGGAGGCCAAAGAAAAGGAGAAGAGGAGGAATGACGCGAGATCCTTCGACAAGAGACACGGAGCGAGAAACCTGGAGCCACTCGTACCTGGGGAGGATGTGTGGATCACCGATGCACGAGTCCAGGGCAAAGTGCTATCTACACACAACACCCTCGCTCTTATATCGTCCAGGTGCCTCAGGGCACACTGAGGAGGAACCGGCGTCACTTGGTGCCACTGCAGACCAACGGTGGGGTAGTCGACGCTGATGAGGGAGGAGAATCACCTGCACCAGATTCAGCTCCACCAGTGAAAACATCACCCAGCAGAGAGGGCCCCACCACCACAGAGACTGTGTGGACCAGGTGTGGGAGAGAGGTTAAAAAGCCGCAGAGACTTGATTTGTGATTTATTGATTGTTTTTCCACAGTAAAAAAAAAAAAAAAAAAAAAAAAAAAAAAAAAGGAAGAAAAAGAGAGTGACATGTGATTGTTAAATTGTTCTGCTTCACTGTTTACAATTACCTGAAACCTGAGGGTTTACGTTTTGAGAACACAGCCTGCTAAAGTAATAGTTCACAGTATGGTAATGTGTAAGTTATTTTATTTATATTTTGCATGCTTCAAACAGGGACAGATCAGGGACAGGTCTTCCAGCAAAAGGGCAGAATAAACCCCTTAAGACCTGCAGAGACAAAGGTAGTCCACCCTTTGTTCTCAAAGAAAGGGAGATGTGGTATTATTGAATAATACTGTAAGGAATGCCTTTATTTTGTAGCAACCTGATGACGTCTGTACCGGGGGCGGGGTTAGCTGGAGTCCCGGGCATGCGCACACTAGGTACGGCTACGGCTGGAGAAGAAGCTTAATAAAGACACACTCCGATTACGTCGTTGTACGAGCCTTATTATAAGAATAACCCGACAGGCACTGGCAAACTTCATATAATTGAAGGAAGGATGAATAGAAAAATGTACTGAGACATTCTTGATAAAAATCTGCTGCCATCTAGCAGGATGATGAAGATGAAATGAGGGTGGACATTTCAGCAAGACAATGATCCCAGACCAAGCCAAGGAAACTCTCAATTGGTTTCAGAGAAAGAAAATAAAGCTGCTAGAATGGCCCAGCCAATCATCTGACTTGAATCCAATAGAAAATCTATGGAAAGAACTAAAGATCAGAGTTCATAGAAGAGGCCCACGGAACCTTCAAGATTTGAAGACTGTTTCTGTGGAAGAAATCACACATGCGTGAACTTACTGTAAATTGAGAGGCCTGCCTGAGTTGTAACTGATGACTTTAATTCCAGCTCATGGAGCAAAATACTTTTCAGTCATTAGACATTTGTCTATGCCTATACACATTCACAATTGTCAGTATGCATTTAGAAATTGTTTACACATTTAAAAATCAGATTACACATACAAATAAAGAAACAGTTAGACAACTCACCACACACATTTGCAAATAGTTCTGCTGAAAGAATGGCCCCATACTTGTATTTCTGTGATATTTCATGATCAGAGCTTTGTTCACTTTCCCAGGAGTGTGTGGTGCATGTAATTAAGGACGGGGAAGTCAGTCAAGATCAAATATACACGTGAACTGATACCTGAGTTAAACAAGAGTCATTTTCTAATCTAACCATTAGGAGGTGCTGGCACATTTGGGGCTGTATTGTAACTTGAAATAAACTGCTGGAATACATGAACAGGCATAAACAGCAGTGTACTCCATATGTTTAATTTGTGTGGTCTGATCTGGAATTGATTTTGTAGGGTACATTTGTAGAGTATTCCCTTCAAGTTGTCAGTGTAATTGATGTGTCCTTCAATTTCCTTAAAACATCGTGTTCACCCTTCAGTGGCCTTCATGAAAAAAAATTAACGAGCATTCTCCTATTAGTTACCCATATAGTACTATTACTCTGGCATGCATCATTGGTTGGCAACTTAGAAGTACCGAGATGTGAATGCATTGGTTTGGCCAGTAGCACTTTCACAGTATATCATCTCTAAATAGTTTATGATCTACACAACCTCTGTATGTGTGTCAATATTCATAGAAAATAATAGCAATACAATGTTGTAAAATGATAAATGATTGTATCTATCTACTTTTTTTTAACACTTTCTATGACACACGTCTATAATGCATTAAACATGAACATATTATTCATTATAATCTGTTTATAACCATGTATCATTATAGTCATTAGCACTATTCATGATTCTTCATCACCAACCTTGTGTATCATAAGACTTCATGATTTGTTTTTTCAAGGATAATAAAAAATATTGTAATTCCCATAGTTGTAATACACTGAAAGTATCTATAATGCATTATGATCACTTATGAAATGAATTATAACTTGATTATTAAGTTAGAATGACCTGAGTGGTCATTGGATGCAGTAATGTGAAGAAAATATACTTCAATCTATGCAAAATAAACACAAAGCATTTTTTCAATTTCAATTTTCACACTCTCCTCTCTTCATAACAGATAACTTTCTCACTCTTATGTGATTGGTAACACCAAAATTAATTCAGACATAAAGAAAACATATACAATTGTGCTTCATTGTGATGCTATGCTCATAGGTTGAGAAAAACACAATCACAACTAATTTGGAAGCTTGGAGTATTAGTTTGATGCCGTAAATGCAGCTAAATTGAGATTACATGTTTGAGCAATGCTGTTGCAGCTGTGGTGTATTTTTTAAAGAGAGAAGAGAAAGGAGGCAGTTCTTTTGAAAATTCAAAACAGAAAGTTTGGGGAGAAAGAGAGTGCAAAAGAGTAAGATAAGATAAGATAAGATAAGATAAGATAATCCTTTATTAGTCCCGCAGCGGGGAAATTTGCAGGCTTACAACAGCGTAGAGTAAAGTGCACACAAGAGACATAGTAGAAGAAGACAAGCTAAAAAATGAAAAATAAAATAAAACAGTATTATAAATAAGCAATAAAAAAAACAGTAGAAAAACAACAATAACTGAAATATTATATTTACAGACAGAGAAAAAAAAAAACTATTTTAACTATTTGTACAGACAGAGAGCTACGCTGCAGTAGAGGAGGAACGAGGGGCAGAGAGAGTACACGGATAAACAGACGGAGAGTGAAGTATTTTCTAATCCAGTGAGCTTGGTGAGAGGAAATTTTCTCTGCTTTGTCCTTTAAAAAGAGCGTGTGAGAGAGACATGACACGAGGAGGACTGAGAGGGGTGACAGAGGGGACCGATGAGTGAGACAGCAGTATACAAAAAAATTAGGGGAACTAAAAGAGATCCTTGGCATGTTTACAAAATAAGAGATTTGAGCATTTCAAAACAAAACTGTGTGTCACAGCAACAGCTAGTACTAATTCAGGTCGGTGGTTCCTGTTTTAGTGACTAGGAAAGAAAAATGGAAGACAGGTAAACAAGAACAGGTAATAAAACATTGAACAAGGGATAGACGGAAAAGGAAAAGAGGATTTGTTTCAGATCATGTACATGCTTCTCTATTAGGTCTGACTGTTGTAGTAGAGTACAGCTTGGAGTACTATGAATAGAGTGGGGAGAGAGGGAGACTCAAACACCAAAAAAGGTCTGGAGTCAGAGCTGAAGAAAATGCAGGCTTGACAGATGCTGCACAGTCATGGAGAGAGAATAATAAAGAGAGAGACAGACAGAAAGACAGAGGAAGGGACTGACACACAAAGACAAAGAGAGAGAATAAATATTTTGACAGTAAACTAAATACTCGAAACTAGGGTGGGGTTAGATGGGATACAGGAAGAGCTTCAGAGAGCGAGTGTGTGGAGGGGTGGCAGGTGTTACTGTAAATGTAATTCTCTGATTCTCAACAGACCAAGAAAAGCAAATAAACCCATAGTAAGCAGAATATCCAGCTTTTCTCACTCTTAATCCAATACTCCATGGACAACAGGGTTTCGCCCCAATTCTAAGCGGATCCCTCACCCATTGGGCGGCATGACGACGGGCCCTGCCCTTGGTGAACTCGACCTGGCTGAGAGCCCCCAGACCACAGGACCCGTTGGGCTCCAGACCCTGTTGGACCTACTGGTGGGCTTCTATCAGGAGTTCTACGCCACTCCCGTTGCAAGGGAGAAGTATGTCTCTGGTTTCCTGCAATGGGGTGAGTGTTTCCCTCCCATCGCTAGGTGTTTGTGTCTGTGTGTGTATTTTCTTTTAAATACCAAGTTCTTCTACTTCTGCTTGACTGACTCACATGTGACGGCACTGAGGAATTCTAATTATAATAATTATAATATACTATAATATTAACATGCAGACCTAATTTACACATCTAGATCATGTTGCTTGGAAACCACTTGGATCAAGGAATGCCCTTCCCAAAACTCACCAACTGAGCAAAATGTTTATGCTGTTCATGAGCAAACTTCCTGGTAAGAAAATATCACATTAACTCAATAACTCTGTGGCTTGACACCAATCGCTTTTACAAAGTTTTGTCATTGTCATGGTTTACAGAAATTCAGGTTGACTGTTGATTTGAAATGGGAAATGAACAGCAGTCTCCTTTAATATAGTCTAATGCTTTGTTGATCCATTTATCCACCCTGGCCTCCTCACTCTGTGGCTCATGTCACACAGCTCTTAGTTTAGTTTAGTTTATTAAATGTAATTACATCAAGTACCATGTACAAAAGTTCTTGTCAAGGTGTACATTGACCTATTGCTTCATATACACACAAATCAAATGATCAAGTTCTTTATAAATGAAATATTTATTAGACAAACAAAAGTACTAAACTACTAAACATAAAATAAACAGACTAAAGGGAAAGATTGAACAATAGAATGAAGAGTAAACAGAATAATGAACCACAACTAAATGAAAAGGATTGAATGTGACCAGGTAGAATCAGTGACTCATATCATTGACTGATTAATCAACTTCGTCGATTGACGATTTATGTTAAATTTAGTTCTAATGATTTAGGCACCGTTCAGCAGCTGAAAGTTCGAGAAGCACCAGGGAAGATTGTGAAGCATCTTCATATTAGCTTAAGTTAAATCTAATTTTGATCTTTTGGTCTAAGATATTTATATCTAAGATTATTTTATAATGTGACTTAAATTTACTTTGCCTAGTAACATCAAACTCGTTTACATCTGGAAATGGTATTATTTATTAGACCTGACGGCTCTGATGGGCAGATTGGAGGTAAAGCTGCATGGAATGGCGGCTGTTCCTCTGAAGGCCTCGGGGGAAGATTGGTTGGATGATTGTAGTTTCTTGAATCACACTCTTCCAGCTCTCGCTCAGTGGCAGTTATTCGGCTTTCTCTGATGTCTTCGTAACCTGGTCGTCTTCTTCGCTGAGGTTCGGCTTGAACCATTCTTCCTCATCTTCATCTCTCTCGGCACGAGGATGAGTCGTCTCTTTACCCCCTTTGTAGCAGCAGGGGTCATTAGGGTATCTTGGCCAGTTTAAGAGTCGGTTGCTTTCAATAGTTGCTGGAATTTATCTTCAGCACGTTGGTGCATCGCAGGTCGGAGCTGCATGGCATATTAGACGACATAGGAGGGCCGTAGATAGACCAGGAACGGAATACCAGAGAAGAGGCAGAACCGGCAAAGGCATGAGGGAGAGATCTGGTGTGCAGGATTCAAAGTCAATCAATCATATTTGTAGTATTTCAGAAACCATGTGGAGGAAGGCACTTCTTCAGGTAATTGCTTCTTAGGCCGGCTGGAGGTCCTCTCGGCCCGTGGAGAGGTCCCTTTTGAGCCTGCAGACGGACAGAGCTGCCTCCCCCCCCTCTCGGGCCTGATGGAAAAGGGGGTGTAGGGTGGAGGAGACCACCCTTCAGCGTCAACGTGATCGGTGGAAGAGAGCGAAGCAAGAGAGCAGAGTCCTCTGACGTCTCCTTGCTTTATCTTCTTGAGAAAGGGGGCAGTTCTATTGCACCCCTCCCATCTTAAGAGCGACCTTGATTATTTCCTTTAACCTTGCTTTATCGAATTAATACTAGTTCTTAAAAAGTCGTTTTAACTCTTCCATATTTGAACTCGGTGCTATCTCAGCTGCACAATGATACCAAATAGTTTGATTTGAATCACTGAATAAAACCTGTACACTGAATGAATTAAACAATTACACAACATAGATAGACACTGTTATCATGATACAGACAGAGCTATATAGATATACATGTATGTGTACCTATATGCATAATAAATGAATGGATAACATTAACCTCAACATTTCAGCACTCATCAGTGTCCGGTGTAAGACACAAGAAAAGGGGCAGTGGGGGGAAACGTCTCTCCCTCCTTTGTTGTCCTGTGCTGTGGTTGAGATAAGGTTATATGGCAGGAAACTAAGGCCACGTCCACACTAACCCGTTTTCAAATGAATCCGCATATCTTTTTCTCCGTTTGCACCGAGCGTCCACACTACACAGCATTTTAGGGCACCGAAAACGAATAAGTTTGAAAACGCTCCCGAGGACGGAGAAGTTTGAAAACGCCGCGTTTTCATGATAGTGTGGATGACTGAAAACGTTATCCGATTGGTTCTTAGCAGTTATGACGTGTCATTCCCTGATTCGTCACCCCCTTACCACGTGACCCTTTTCCGGAAGAGAACAACAACAACAGCCTTGATACCGATCGACTACCAGGTTAATTCAACATGGATAATGTGGTATTTGTTACAAATGTTTGTACATAGATGTTCAAACATGTAGGGACTTAGGACCCAGGGGTGTTATCAGCCCTACGAAACGGACTTCGGACTTGTGTTGACCAATGTATGGACCCATAATCTAGTAGACTTTGTTTAACAACTGTTAATTTAAAGTACATGTGCTGTCTGTGTGGGAGAGATAGAGTTAGACCTGCAGTGTTGTAACTGAGCTTGAAAAATAAAACTTCTAAAAACTTCCACGAAATGTGTCTGTTTGAGTTTATGGAGGAAGATTTTAGAGGAAGTTCTTAAGAATCAAGCACGATGAGTATCAAGAGTAGTGTAATGTATTATCTGTAACCAAGCAACCAATGTACTTCCTGTTTACACCGGCACGCACATGCCCAGTGTACGTGAATAGTCACGTGATATTCGTTTTCAGGGGAGCAAGTCTGGACGCACATAATTTCGAAAACGGATTAATGTGGACGTGGCCTAAGAGAATTGCAGACAGAGTTAGCTATCATGAAGTTAACTATCCATAACTTTATAAACTCAGATGTTTTAATACAGATTATAAGATATAAGAATTTACTATGACCAGAACTAAAATATCAAGTAAAGGTTTCTTTAACTTGTTTATTACAATTGGATGCTCTTCTTTGTCCTCAGGAATGTGAATGCACAGGAACACAAAGGTGGGATCATAAAACATGGGGTCACCCAAAGAGTTACCCCAAGTCTTATCTTCAGATAGTCCAGGCACAGGGGATAAAAGCACTTAGTGCCCTTATAGGTCATGAGAGCAGTTCCTGAAGGAAGTTATGTTTAGATCTTCTCATTGACACTTAGATTTATATTGTCTTGGTGGACCTCTGCTACAAGTGGATCAGCTCTTTACCTTTGCAGGTCTGTTGGAGGGGGCATGGGAGTTTGCTCATCCAGTCTACATGTGTTTTGTGGACTTGGAGAAGGCCTTCGACCGTGTCCCACAGGGAGTCCTAGTGCGTGTTGGCCTACGCCAGGGCTGCCCTTGTCACCAATCTCGTTTGTGATTTTCATGGACAGGATTTTAAGGCGCAGCCGGTGGGAGGAGAGTTTCCGGTTTGGGGACCTCAGAATCGCATCCGTGCTTTTTGCAGATGATGTGGTTCTGTTGGTTCCTTCAGAACGTGACCTTCAGCACGCATTGGGGAGGTTCACAGCTGAGTGTGAAGCGGTCGGGATGAGAGTCAGTACCTCAAGTCTGAGGCCATGGTTCTCTTCCGGAAAATGGTGGATTGCACCCTCTGGGTTGGGAGTGAGTCACTGCCCCAAGCGAGGGAGTTCAAGTATCTCGGGATCTTATTCACGAGTGAGGGTAAAATGGAACGGGAGATGGACAGGCGGTTCGGTGCAGCGTCAGCAGTGATGCGGGTGTTGTACTGGACCGTTGTGGTGAAGAAGGAGCTAAGCCGTAAGGCAAAGCTCTCGATTTACCAGTCCATCTACATTCCAACCCTCACCTATGGAGTAGAGCCGCTGCTCCTTCGCTTCGAAAGGGGCCAGCTGAGGTGGTTCGGGCATCTGATCAGGATGCCCCCTGGATGCCTCCCTTTAGAGGTTTTCTAGCCACGTCCAACTGATAAGAGGCCCCGGGGTAGACCCAGAACACGCTGGAGGGATTATAGACTCGTCTGGCCTGGGAATGCCTCAGGGTTCCCCAGGAGGAGCTGGAAAGTGTTGCTGGGGAGAAGGACGTCTGGAGGCCCCTCCTTAGCTTGCTGCCCTCACGACCCGGCCCCGGATAAGCGGAGGAAGATGAATGGATGGAGATGGATATGTTGTGCAAAAATAATGTATATAAGATATATTCCTTTATTGATTCTCATGGGGGAAATTCGGGTGTTACAGCAGCTCAACTACAGAGAAACAGATAATAAATAAAACATATTATACAATAAAAAATAAATTAAAATTAAAATGTACAGTATATCCACAAGGGGGGGGGGGGGGGTCCTGCTCTTTGGTAGAATGAGCCGATGACTGAATGAGCTGCCCAGCTGCTACAGTTCCTCATGGAGAGGGTGAGAGGGATTGTCCAGGATGGCTCTGAATTTGACCTTCATCCTCCTCTGATGCCACCACCCCAGCACACCGCAGCAAGGAGAGGGTGCTGGCTACCACAGACTGGTAGAATGCCTTGAGCAGTTTATTGCACACACTGAATGACCTCAGCCTCCTCAGGAAGAACAGCCTGCTCTGTCCTTTCCTGTAGAGGGCATCAGTGTTGTGTGTCCAGTCCAGTTTATTATTGATCTGCACCCCAAGGTACTTGTAGGACTCAACCCTCTCCACTTCCCCTCCCTGAATGAAAACAGGGACAGGGGGGCTTCTGTTCCTCTGGTAGTCCACCACAAGCTCCTTGGTCTTGCTGATGTTGAGCTTCAGGTTGTTGCTGCACCATGTGATGAAACTCTCAATCAGTTCCCTGTACTCCTCCTCGTTGTCCCTGGTGATGCATCCAACAATGGACGAGTCATCGGAAAACTTCTGGAGGTGGCAGGAACCAGAGTTGAAGCGGAAGTCCGAGGTGTAGAGAGTGAAAAGGAACGGTGCTAGTACCGTTCCTTGGGGTGCGCCGGAGTTGCTGATCACAGACTCAGAGACACAGCCATCCACCCTGACGTACTGTGGCCGGCCTGTGAGGTAGTCTGTGATCCAGGAAGTGGTCGGGGTGCAGGTTCATCTCCAGCAGCTTCTCTCTCAGTAGGGAGGGCTGGATGGTGTTGAAAGCACTGGAGAAGTCGAAGAACATGACTCTCATAGTGCTTCACTGCTTCTCCAGGTGAGAGAGGGCCTTGTGTGTCAGGTAGATGATGGAGTCCTCCACCCCGATTTATGGCAGATAGGCGAACTGTAGTGGGTCCAGGAAAGCTGTAAGCTGTGTCCTCAGGTGCCGCAGAACCAGTCTCTCAAAGGTCTTCATGACGTGTGATGTCAGGGCCACAGGCAGGGGCGTCAGCTCACCCAATACCATACAGGGGCACAATAGTGCACCAAAAAAATATGCGAGGCGCGAAGCGCGCGTGCAAAAAAAAAATTTTGGGCAATTATTTATTTAAAAAAAGCATGGGCACAGATAATTAATGCAAGCACGCGAGCAAATATTTTATAGCACTTATTTATTATCATAAAGCGTATCTTCATTAAATATCTGTCAGCAAACATGAACTTGAAAACTGAAAACTTGAAATGTGCAACTGTAAAAGGAAAAACAAAAAAACACCTCTACATACATACATGTCTGTGTTTATCATTTCTATTTCTAGATTTTTATATATGCATATGTAAAGTTACTTGTGTATAACCTGTTTGCAGTTATTCCTAATTAATATGAAAGTAATAGTCATATCACCTCTGCTCGTGCTCATCAACATCCCTCTCTCCTTCACCTTTTCCTTCAACTCCTCCGTCACCTCCTCCGGCACTCTGCTGCTCCTCTTTGTCTGGACAGATATGTAACTGTTAGGCTTGGGCTAGTGACCAGTGGTCAACTCAACTGGGTTGTTACCTAAAAGTGGTTTGCATTGCCTTGTTACCTAGCGTACCTCTCTCATTTCTCCTTGCTGCTTTATCCCTGCTCCGAGCGAATAACTTTCTGATGTCCATCTACAAGAACAATGTTGTTTGAGTTGAATTGAGATCAAAATCATAACTAATACAGTAGGCTGTTATCTAGTTCCGGTCACTGAGATAACAAATAATTCAATGCCAGCAAAAGATCATAAAATAACATAGCCTACTAGTACAACATACTTCTTCCATAACTCTCTACATACCTGACACACCAAAAAAACGAATAGTAAAAACAGGACATTCGTCTATATGCATGCTATGAATGATACCTATCAATTGTTTTTTTTTTCTACATTATGTTTCTGTCTTGAAAGTAACCACCTGTATGTCATCATGCCCCCTTAATGTCTGTGCTTTTGTCTGTAGGCCTACTCGAGCAGAAAACACCAGAATGAGAATAATTTCAGAATCATTCATTTTCAACTTTGAGACCAACGTGTGCTTGAGCTGCTTAAGCCAGCCTGCTTATTTAAGCATGCACTGGGCTATTTTTAAAAGCAACAGCGTACAAAACAGCTTCCACCTCCGAGTGTTGTATTCTGTTATAAATTGCGCTAGTATAACATCGGTGCCATTGGTTCCAGGCAACTTGAGAAGATGTCTTATACAGTATGCCGATAGCTAGCTAACTAAGCTGACAAGACAACTTGGATACCCCATCACGGGATCATCACCCCCTGAAAACACGAACGTAAAGAATCGAGAAACACCATAAGATGGCATGTAGTGTGAACCCGACATTTGTGATCTTTCTCCGATCAACAGGTCCAGCTTAAACAGTTATCGCTACAGTTTAATATATTAGCGAACTGTCTGGCTACTATAGCATAACGACAGACGTGACCACATTAGCTAATAACACCACTTCAGAGACGCCCCTTCACCTTATTTGATGAAAGGCATACACATTTGTTAGACATTCTATGCTTCCAGAGGATAAAAATGTAACGCTTACTGTTTACTTCACTTCACGCCGGCCGGAGTGAATGGTCGCTGACGCTGTGCTGGACAGGTTCAAAAAGTCGATATCAAGGAGAATGATTCTCTCCTCAGTGTGTGCATTCGTCACGTACATTTCATTGCAGCGGCCGGCCAATGAGGGGGGCACCATGCATTCTATTGACGTAATTCAAATAGTAAATTTCTTCAGGGTGTCAAATTTTGTACAATCAATGTTTTAGTGTGTCTTTACTAGGAGGACTAGTACCGTGTTTCTTAAAGATAGCCTAAGATATGACGAACTCCTGGCTCTGTGTTACAGGCAACTCTCCGGCTGCAACATGCTCCGAGTGGCCGCAAGTGGATTCTAATTACTCTGTCCGTATGTCGGACTTAAATTCTAACGAAAGTGGTAGTCTATAGGCCTATTTTAAGAAAAAAAAATGCAAGCATGCATTCTGTAGATTGCCAGATGAGTCAGACTTAAATAAAAAAAAAAATTAAAGGTATAAATAAATAAATTAATTAAAAAATCAGTGCCCCAGGCATACCCAGGCACCGCAGATCCACAACGGGGCACGTGCCCCGGTGAAAAGGGTCTGCCGACGCCGATGGCCACAGGTCTGTAGTCATTAAGACCTCTGGCGACTCTTCTTCGGCACCGGGACAATGCAGGACGCTGTGAGCTCCTGGCCGTGGGTGAACAGTTGTAGTGGGGGATGGGGGAGTGATGGGCTGTCCTGGTCCACTGATGTGGAAATGTTGGTCTGGAGAGGGCTAGTGGGGGGGGGGGCATCCTCCGGTGTCAAAAGTCTGCTGAGAGAAGGGGAAGTGGCAGAGGTGTAGATGGGAGGGTGAGCAGAGGTGTGAATGGGGGCAGAGGTGTTAGGTGGAGACTTAGGCCACGTCCACACTAACCCGTTTTCAAATGAATCCGCATATCTTTTTCTCCGTTTGCACCGAGCGTCCACACTACACAGCGTTTTAGGGCACCGAAACCGAATAAGTTTGAAAACGCTCCCGAGGACGGAGAAGTTTGAAAACGCCGCGTTTTCATGATAGTGTGGATGACTGAAAACGAAGAAGTCCGAAAACGATGACGTAGGCACCGGCGTTTGCTATTTGATTGGTTCTTAGCAGTTATGACATGTCATTCCCTGATTCATCACCCCCTTACCACGTGACCCTTTTCCGGAAGAGAACAACAACAGCCTTGATACCGATCAACTACCAGGTTAATTCAACATGGATAATGTGGTATTTGTTACAAATGTTTGTACATAGATGTTCAAACATGTAGGGACTTAGGACCCAGGGGAACACAGGTGATGCATGGACACCTGGAGGGGATTCACGTCTTTCGGCTTCAGCTGGAATCAGCTGTTATTGGAGCGATTAGAGCACCGTGTCCCGCCGCATTATCAGCCCTACGGAACGGACTTCTGACGGGATTGTGTTGACCAAATGTATTGACCCATAACCTAGTAAACTTACACCGGCACGTGCATGCCCAGTGTACGTGAATAGTCACGTGATATTCGTTTTCAGGGGAGCAAGTCTGGACGCACATAATTTCGAAAACGATGCTGAAACGGATGTGTGGACGGAGATCTTAAAACCCCGTTTTCATTTGAAAACGAGTGAAAATGGGTTAATGTGGACGTGGCCCTAGCCTCACTGACTGAGCACACCGGGGTTGGGGTAGTGTCAAACCTATTGAAAAAAAAGTTGAGCTCCGATGCAAATGCTAGGTCACCCTGTACTCCAGACGAAGGCAGACTGCAGCCTGTCATAATTTTCATCCCATTCCACACCTCTTTAGTGTTGTTCTGTCCAATCTTAGCCTCAATCTTCTCCCTGTAGCTGTTCTTAGCCTCTCTCAGCTTCCTCTTAAGCTCTTTCTGAACAGTTCCCCTCTGTCCTTAGCCATGAAGGCCCTCTTCTTCCTGTTGAGAAGGCCCTTAATTTCTTTGCTAATCCACGGTTTGTTATTGTGGTAGCAGCGGACCTTCTTGGTTGGCACAATGGTGTCCTCACAGAAATGAATGTAGTCTGTGATGCAACGAGAGAGGCCCTCGATGTCCTCCCCGTAGTCCTCCTGGAACAGTTCCCAGTTTGTGTCCTGAAAACACTCCTGGAGGGTCTCCTAGGCGTCCTTGGACCAAACCTTCACAGTCCTTGTGCTGGCCACCTGTTGCATAGCCAGTGGCTTGTAGGTGGCCACAAGTTGTATGAGGTTATGGTTGCCCACCATTGCTGACAGTTCATCCACTTTGTTAGCAAGGGACCTCACATTCCCCATAATGACCATGGGAAGAAAAAGTTTCATTCTCCTGACCCTCTCGATCCTCTCCTGGACCTTCACTCCGGCTCTTTTTCCGCAACAGGGTTGTCTCCATACCGCCTCAGGTAGGCGGGCGGAGGGAACGCCGGCTCCGCACCGGTAGCGCAGAAGCTCGTTGTGGGTGTAGGTCAACATGATACAATGTTACAATTGTACGAAGAGAAAGGGGGGAAAAAACGCTACAACTAAGACGCTGAAGCATAAAGCATAAATAAAAAGATGACAACAATGAATAAAAAGAGACGATAAAATGTAAAAAGGAGCAAAGTTGGGAGAGAGCTGCTGCCACAGGCTGCCAACCTCTCTGGCGCCCGATCTGACGCTGATCTAAAATCCCACTTTAATATAATAGAGGCATGAAAATAAGCAATAATAAATAAAAAAATTACTGTGAACAGGATTTTCTCTTAAATACAGTATAAATATCGCAAGGCTAAATATACATTAAAATACACAGTATACACATGTATATTGCTTACCAGTATCTCCGGCTCTCACCATAGCAGCCTTTTGGTGGTTGCGTCAGTTGTAAATACAAAAGTTTTTTTCAATAGAGGTTAAAAATGCAAGAAGCATTGCAGAAGTTCAACGGTAACAGACACGCGCTTGCATATGCAATACACAACACAAGATAGCTCTAGTCAAACAAACTACACAATCGGGCTTAAACGGCTATAAGTATTACGGTGAGTTTGCTTGGGATCACAACATGAAAGACTTGGAACCTGCAACTTGCTATCACCCTAAAAGGATCAAAGTAAAACTGAAGGGGTCCATCTAAAAAGGGCTCTGTAGTGAGACTGGTGAACTTTTATCATTTCCTGATTACCTACTTGTCATGTGACTGTGTCATATGACAAGTATTCCTACTTATAGATACCATCTCTATCATTTATTTTATTTGCCATAATTTGGCAAGATCTCACCTAAACCATAACTAGTGGCTGTGCACAGATAGTTTTGAGGGCAAGAATTAAAAAAACATTGGCACTGAACTTTATCTATCTGCCAATGGAGTTATTTTGAAGGGAAATCATCTCTAAAAACCTCTTACCCTGTGGCATGGAAAGAAAAATGGAATCTCTTCCATATGCTGGCTTATTGTTCATTTGTGCCCTAAAGTTATGCGAGACATACGGCGTTACAGCGGACTTAAGCTTACTACAGGGGCACATGGGGGCATTTGGGTCAACCAGAAAGGCTTTTCGATTGAGCGACAGGCCACTGCTCTAAAATAACTCAAAACCCAAACAAATTGCAAACATATATTCTTAAAACCGTCACCCAAAATACAATAGTGACCTGATGTGTCTCAGCCTTCACGACCAGAGGTTTGTTTAAACCGATTCATGGTTAAATATTGTTGACTGTTTCCTGTTGATTGACTCTCTTCCAAACTGTTGGTGGTCTGCTCTGTTTTGACTGAAAATGTGCACTGAAGTTTAAGGTTTCATGATTCTCAGTGCAATGTACTTGATGACATCCCAACCTTGATGCACACATTGAAGAATTATTTGCAAACACATTCTGTATCTTTGGCAGTGAAATTCACACTTTAACTTTAAATAACACAACATCTTCAATTAAACATATTGTGCCTTATAGATACCACTTTTTTGTTCTGGCTTGTGTTTTTGGTTCTGAAACCATATAGAGGCTTAATGTTTTCCTACATAGGTCACATATATAACGTAGACTACATATATCACGTAGATACATTTTCAAATTGACCATCAAAATGTTACAACGTTAGTGGACAATAAAGATAAAGGCCCCGAGGCCAGGATAGCTTTACAAAATATTGACATAAAGAGCAATTAGGGTTACTGTCTGATCACACTGTGATTTCAGTTGACTCTCTCACTTCCTCTCTCACGCACATAACTCAACTCTCATAAACTCTCACTTTCAGATTGTAAATTGAACAGCAATTCACTTTAAATTTGCTGCCAAAGTGATGATATTAGGGTTAACCACTTCAACACTGACAATATACCAGGGTGACTTCATTCTTTATTAATCCATGTAACAATAAATATGTCAGTTAAGGGGTATTGTTTAATTTCATTGGCCTACTTGTGATAATGCAAATGTATTCTGATTCGTGTGAGCCTGTTCTTCCGTAGCTGACGCAACGCTTTGCCTGTGTTATTTTTTTACGGTGTGGTATTATTAGGATCTGGATTCTTTCTCCACCACAAGTTCCTAATATGAAAAGGTAAATTTGTTCATTAAAAGTTGTTTAATCAAACCCAGAACCTGACTCTGCTCTGTTTATTAAATATAAATACAAATTTTAAATGACTATATAGCATGAAACTTGGTATTAATAAGCACTGTAATACAGACCCGTGTTGTGAGCAGATTCTTATGCGGTGACAAGTGAGGATGTATGAGAAATTTATATGTAGCACTGAAGTCATTTTATTTTATACAGGCCAGAGGATAATCCAGCAAAGGGATTTTTATTAATACATTTGTTTTATTTCATGTCCATTAGTTTAAAGTGCGAACAGTAAATAAACTTAAAGGGTTTTACATCGGCTAGTTTATGGCGTTATTGTCATGACAACAGAGGTTGCAATAAAGTCAAAGTTCCAGGTACATTTTCCAGGGTAATTATGATGAGAATTTGTTTCACTATTCTCTGACATTTTAAAGAGTGCATGATTTTTCCATTAATAAAAAATTAACTGAGAGATTGATTAATACAAATTAGTTGCAGCCTTACTATAAGCAATGTATCTTTGAAATATTTGAAATACTTCAGTGGGATTTTGCTTAAATCTGCACCCCATAACTTCACTCAGATTCATACAAAAAAGTCTGATGTCTCTATCCTTAAACATAGAGTTAAGTCAAACTAAAATAATTGAGTATTACGATGTGATATACAGTATACCATATATTCACTAGTTAGTATGTGTACCCCTTTTTAAAAAAAGGCATATAGGCTACCATACATTGTTATTCCTCAACAACAAATTATGACACACCATCCATGTGTGGGGTTATAATTATTTAAAGAGTGACTGACAGGCAATGTCAGCATTCCAGGGATTATGGCGCCATAAAAGCACTTGGTATCACAGCTCTAAAATGAGCTCCCATCTGTGTTCGAACCCAAAAAGCAAGAGAAGACAACTGTAAAACATCACTCCTCTGCTGACTTTCTGCCCCCCCATGAACCTATCAGACTTTCAGTGACTTTTCATACAGTATGGAAAATATAAGATAACACGTTCACCGCTAACGTGTTTGTTATTTCAGCTGGTGTCTTCCTGCCATGACATTTTTTCTTTTAACACTTTATTTTTGTTGCTTTTTCCATCATAGGTAGATCACATACATACAAAAGGGTAGGAAAAACAAACAAAACAAAAACAAAAGGGCTCCGGATTGCTCTGTTCCTTCAAAAGCATTATAAGTCTTGAGATATATTCAGGGTTTTTTATCCTGTCTTATCGTTGAGATGTAAACATTGTCCATTTCTCCCAGTTCTCGTGACATCGTTCCTCTTGGGATCTTATCCTGTGAGTTAACAGTTCCATATCATATATTTCCTTCACAATTAACAGCCAACCATCTTGTGATGGTGGTTCTTCCTTGTACCATCTCTTCGTGATAGCCTTCTTACAAGCTGCTAACAAGATTTTCAGCAGATACCTGTCTTCTCTTAGCACAATATCTCCGGTCATATTACCAAAGTAAAGCAGCATACATGACTTAGGTATATCATATCCCAGAATTTTGACAGTAACCATATGGACATTTCCCCAAAACTGTACAATTTTAGGACATAACCAAAATACATGAGAATGATCTACATTTACTGCCCCACATTTCCTCCAACATGGTTGAGCAATAGACAGATATTTGCTCTTGATTTGGGGGGTGATAAAGAATCTAATGACATTCTTCCAACAATGTTCTCTCCAAGTTCGCGAGGATGTTGAGGACTGTTGTGTCCTCCAAATATAGAGCCATTCATCTGTTGTAATATTCACATCAAGTTCTTTTTCCCATTTCAGTTTTACATAAGATGTTGTATTTCCTAAACTGTCCATCAAATGTTGATATAAGGTGGATATGATTCTGTATTTCTTCGAGTTGTAAACTCCAATTACGGTTCTGATTATTCCATTTTTATCCAAGTTAATATTGTGCTTTATTTCTCTGTCAAAGAAGTCCCTTAATTGCATATATCTGAAGTGGTCTTGATTATTTAGTAAATACTTGTCTTTAAGCTCCTGAAAACTCACAACATTCCCATCTTTAATAACTGTGCATATTGCTGTTATTCCATACGGTATCCATTGTTTGAACCTCAGATCAAATGTACCCGGGATAAAATGCCTGTCATAGGCTATCCATCGAAGAAGCCTGAGCTCTTCTTCTAATCTGTATTTTCGTACCAGTTTAAACCACATCTCCAGCGTAAATCGGGTGATAGCATCCATCTGTTCAAGTAACTCTTTTGCTATATTTCTGTCCCCAATAAGTAATTATTATAATATTTTATAAGTAAAAATCATAATTTTTAGTACACCAGTAAATCACTGGTCTAACTTGTGCTGCATGGAAATATTCCCTAAGGTTTGGTAGTGACATTCCCCCTTTATGTTTTCCAATCTGTAATGTTTCATATTTGACTCTCGGCCTTTGGCCATTCCATATAAACCTTGATATAGTTTTATCCCAGGCTCTAAATTGTTTCTCAGGTATCTCGATTGGTAGTGACTGAAAGAAATAAAGGAGTCTTGGAAGGATGGTCATTTTTATAGTGTCTATTCGTGAACTGAGATCGAGTGGAAGAATAGCCCACCTCTCCATATCACTCCTAATGTCCTGATCCACTTTGATATAATTAGCTTTATATAGATTATCAATACCTTTTGTTATTTTAACCCCAAGATATGTCATAGTTTTGGAATTCCAATTTAAGTTAAGTGTTTGTCATAGGGTTTGGGATGGTTTGTAATTCAGTGTTAAAATCTCTGTTTTCGACAAATTTAATTTATACCCAGAGTAAGAGCCAAACATTTCAAGTTGGTTGATTAATGTGGGGAGGCATGTGTCTGGGTCTTCTAAATAACAAATTACGTCATCGGCAAAAAGCCCAATGATGTGTTCTTCATTCCTGACTTTTATCCCTTTAAGGTCCTTATTCTGCCTAATTGCTTGTGCCAAAGGCTCTATAAATATTGCAAATAAAGTCGGTGACAGACAACATCCCTGCCTGGTTGATCGTTCTAATTCTTCTTTACCTTGCTGCCATGGGTTTCACGTTTTTTCCACAAGTTAGCTTGAAATTTCCTTCGTTGGAAATTTGTGGGGTGACGGTTTGATGGTAAGTTTGAATGGTCATGACCTTGGCCGGACAATGGTGGTTTTGAGTACAAACGGTTTTGATCAGTTCACGGGGAAGATCGAGTGTCTAGAGCAAAGATGGTTTTGGGCTCTGATGGTCTATGGGATTGTCTTGGTTTTGCAAATCCAAGACAAGCGAGGTCGCATAACTGTTGGCTGGTTAAGGTGAGTGGGTTCGCCATGACACCTAAGTGGCCACTAGTAGCAGGATGGAGGTTCCGGACAAAGAGAGATTTGAAGTCCAAGTGTTCCTCCATCCCAGGTTCATTTCGAGAACCAAAATAGGCTTAAAAAAGGCAGTGGTAATATTGTTGGGGAGACTCTTGTTCTCCCTACATAACCGCCAAAGCGGCTATTAAGCCAGTCTGCCTTAAGTGATCGGAGAATTCTTTCTCCAATACCTGGCATAGCAGGTCATAATGTCTTCGGACATGGTCAGGTTGGCGCTCAATGAACTTGCTAACCTCACGACTAGAGGTTATTTTGATCAAGTATATTCTATCTTCAACCGACGCGTTTGGAGACTTCCGCAAGAAAAAGTCAATGTCCTTCAAGTATATGCTGGTGTCGCAAGAACCACAAGGACCAGGTTCAAAGAGCGTGATGTTGCAAGCAATCTTATCTAGTTCTCTGTCTGAGGGACCCTGTGAAGCCTGGGTACCCAAGGGTAGATAAGATCGTGGCGGAGTAGTATCTCTTACCGGGTTCGGGGGTCGTGTTGACCCCCAAGAGGTCTACCGCAGGTGTCGAACTAAGTTGTACAGGAAAACTCCTTGAGTTTCCCTTGTACCTGCATTATCTCTCCTTTCTGGTGCATTAAGAGCCGTTAGCTTGTTAATGCGTATCTATTTCAATGTTATTATTACAATTAATCATGAAGAAGAAATCAAACTGAATCAAAGTGAATGTATTGTGATAACCAGCATGAATTTGTTATGAGATCCTGAAATAAAATAAAGTATGTCAGTGTTGACACTTTATAGTAGATTAGGTCAGGTAAATGTAATTTAATGGCAGACGAATGCAATACTATGAATAGCCAGCAGTGAGGTCCTTTTGCATAACAAGTTATACATTTACAGAGTTCACAATAATTGAATGTAACATTAACTCTCTGTTTCAATGCTTACATCCAATGTTTGAATATTTGAAACCTCAAACTCAGTTAACCAAAACGACCACTAGATGACGCCAAACCTTTTGTTAGAGCCGTGTGGGCAGGATGAGGAGTTCTCTAGGTGGTGACGTGTTTGGTCACGCCCCCTAGGTCACCTCCGCTACTCAGGTCGGATAATGTCAGTCTCGCTCAGACCACTGAGAAGGTAACTTCTCAGCTCAGGCTTTATAAGCGCTTATGCTAACGGGCTCAGCGGCCTCAAGCACAGCTCCCGTGTGGGAGTGGCGCCAGGATTTCAATTTCGGATGGGCCAGAGTAATTTAGGATGGGCCACTATTTGTATCAACGTTATTCACGATCAAATATAAACAGCAACAACATCCGGAACGTCTAGTTTTTCAGTTCACAAGATCATAATCATGAAACGTGTTCGCACTTTGGTTAAATAATTTATGATCCCGGACTGACTTGTGTGTGTGTTTATATTGCATTCCGCTGTAGACGAGCTTTGACAGCGCGGTGCGCCGCTCTCTCCCGTTAAGAGTGAATGTCGCTCACCCAGCGGGCCTCTCCTCGTAAATGCATAGACCACTTCTTTTTAACATATGTATTTTTAATAAAGTAACCCAATGAAATATCTCAACATTTTGTAAGTTATTTGGCCTGAAACGCTAGCTTAGAACATAAAAACAACAGACAAGCGGCAGCATGAAAGCAGGAAAAAAAACAGTGCTTACAATATTGAATTAGCTGTAAACAATAGGCAAGTAACAAGTCTTCTCACATCTTTCTCTGACCCTCTCTATAGGAGCAGTCTACGGGGTTTGCTTTTGAATACATCAATAATTTCATCATAGTCCAAAGTGACTGTAATATCCCTTTCAAATGTTAACAGACAGAGTGAGTTCAGGCGAGTGGTGAGCATCGAGCTCCTATTGGCAGTTTTTATTCTCTTGACGCTGGAGAAGACGCGTTCAACTGTACATGACGTCATAGGTAGCGTTATCAGTGCTTTTAAGAAGCTATGAATATGAGGGAAGACTTCCTCACTACATATGTCCATCACATCTAAAAGAGTTTTAAAAGTTTCTCCTCTTGCTCTCTTCCTTGCGGCGTGCTGGAGAAACACTGAAAGCTCTGACTCTGTCACGCTTACATGGAAAAACTTCCCTGCATCATTGAGATGTTTTGTCATGTCTGACAAGCTGCCCTCACAAGAAGTTGCCAATAGAGTTCCTGCTGCTTTCATGAGTCCGTATGAGTCGTCATGGAACCTGGCGCTGAGTTCATTCATCTGGCAGTCTATTATTTGGTTTAATATCGCTTGCAAGTCATCGTCACTCCTCACTCTCGTAGATTTTCCCAGTGACATAGTAACTACACTTTCCCGAAATCGACTCGGGAGCTTTCGTGAGCGGGACGGCAAAGATATATCCCAACTGTCAATATCATTATCTCCCATGATCTTATTCGTAATTGCCAGCATCTTCAAGAATTCACGGTCGCTGGTGCGGATGTCTGTCAGTGACTGTTTAAGGTTTTCAATCAAATCCACCGTGTCTGTAACTGATACATTGATGGACTGAAGGCCTTTGGTTGCAAAGTCTGATTTGCTGAATAGTTCTTTAAAGAGTACAAGGAGAAATATGAATTTCTTGGTTCGCATCTGTTGTAATAATGACTGCGCATCAATTTGACTCTGTCCTCCCTCTTCTGCATATCCCGATAGTACTTCAATAATTACGTCATAGAGTGTGGACACTTTACTCACTGCTGTTGATCTGGAACTCCACCTTGTGTCACATCCTCGCTCCAATTCCAGTGGTCTCCGATCAGGATGCATCTCTTTTTGTGCGCCGAGGAAGCGCGCGTGCCGTTGACTGCCACCCATGAAAGTGTGCAGAGAGTTCAGGGTATCAAAAAAGTTGATGCATCAGACGATGTCCGTGCGACAGATGCCAGCACCAGATTCAGTCTATGAGAGTGGCAGTGCACATAGATTGCATTTTGAAAGGTGCTCCTGAGGATGGCTTGAACACCCCCCTTATGTCCAGCCATAACAGACGCGCCATCAAATCCGAATCCCACACAGAGGTTTGGGTCCAACTCAAGAGGTGCCACAACTTCCATTATTTTTTTGGAAATGGCTTCAGCTGTCATTTCTTCTGTATCCACAAGGCCGATTGCTCGTTCCCTCACCGATCCCATGTACACATATCTTAAACAGACGGCCACCAGCTCTTTTTTAGATACGTCCTTACATTCATCGGCTAGTATTGCATAGAAAGTTCCTTCTGATCCATGCAGTTCCTTTTTCATGCGTCGCAACAGCAGAGTGGATGCTGCATTTAGCAAGTCATTTTGAATGTCATGGCTGAGCATTTTTGCATTGTTCGGAATAGCATCCAGTCGCCTTTGTATATCTGGATTGTGTCTGCAAACGAGTTTAAACAACTCAAGGAAATTACCGGCATTTTTCACCTCATCTTCATGTTCACGGAATCCGCGTAGAGGTATCTCTTGCTTTGCACATGTAAGCACAATGTCAAGTACTACTTTTATGTGCTCCCGATTTCTTTCTATAACCTCACTTTGCCGGCCATCTGTGTTGAGGAGCTGATGGATGATTGTGCCACGATCAGACATGTTACATTCTCTGTAATTATTATATTTCTCCACAGCTGTCTGGTGAGCTCTGCTGCTATCATGTTTATAACAAGCTGTATTCATATGCTTCCAATCCTTATATCCATCACGTCTGAATTTTTCTTCCCCGCCACTCTCTCCAAAATGCCGACACATTTTACAAAAGACGGAGTCCTTGACAACACTGTATTCTAAAAATCTGTACTTCTCGTACCAGTGTGATGAGAAGCTCCTGTCCTTGTGCCCAAAAACTGTGATGGGGTACTTCTTTAGTTTCGGCTGTGCAGCCGGTTCGTCTATTGCCGACAGGTCCACTGGAGCCAATGAACCAGCGGAGCTTGACTGGCTGGCTGCTCCTTCTTGCCCGCCAATAGGCCCCTCTTCCCACGCTAATCCCACAGCTTGCCTAGCTGGTGCAGGTGCTGTCGCCGGTCCGGCAGCATCTGGTGACTCCGTTCTAACTCTCTTGATATAGTTGGAAAGTGATGTCTGTCGAGCCATGCTGTAGGCCTATGCTAATAATCTGTATCTGTATGCTAATAATTACGGATGAGCTCCATTGTGGATTTCGATAATGCCAAACGTAAACTGTACAGGACGTAAAAAGGCGGCAAGTTTACTATGACAACCACAAACAATACTGGCGCAGGCGCAGACTTCACACATGTTAATAACATAATAAATATGATCTTTCCTTTTTAGCTGGATGTTTTTTTAGTCTTTATTATTAATGTAGATGTTAATTTGAATTATGAAAAATAATTTAATAATCACGCTGTCATTTAGGGCGGGCCAGTTGTACAAGTGGGTGGGCCCAGGCCCGTCAGGCCCACCCATGACGCCGCTCGCCGGCCAAGGCCTTTATTAATAAGCGTCGTGAAACGCAAAGCATGAGCAGTTAGTGGGGCTAACTAGCCGTAGCCTTCTTCTTCTGTGACTTATTTGCGAACGGGAGACTCGCATGGAGCTCTCTATCGCCCCCACTGGATGGATGGCCGCTTGAACGCAGCGATCTCATTATATTGTTTATTTAGTTTATAACACACGGATGTCTCCGTAGTCGTAATTCAACTTCACAATATTTAACATTAAGCTTAATTTATACACATACGCACGGACAGTAGTTTGTCACGGTTTAAAATGCTCACACACAACAGTAACAGGACAGGACAGGAAACAGCAGCAGCCTTTAATCATCAAGTGGACGTTTTTAAGATATATATTCTAATAACTGATATTTAAAGCTAGGGTGGGTAATTTCTTTACTGTAATATTTGGCAAAACTGTCCTAATAGCCAGTCAGCTATATGTAGGTGAAGTGCTCTGAGAATATCTGCTCATAACCAGAGGTGGAAAGAGTACTAAAATATTTTACTCAAGTACAAGTACTGTTACTCTGTTGAAATTGTACTCAAGTACGAGTAAATTTACCGGTCAAAAAATCTACTCAAGTAAAAGTAAAAAGTAAATAATTTAAAATGTACTTTGAGTAAAAGTAAAAAGTTACTTTTTTACAATCAGTGTTTTCTGCCTCTACTGTGATGTTTTCCGTACTACACAATGCACACTGAGCATTCGGACGCGCTATATTTGTGGCGTACTACAAAATGCATACTATAAGTACGAGTATTCGGATTCAGCCCTGGATTGGGCTTTGCGAGGTTTGTTTACAGGCGTTGCTAGGGTTACCGGTCTTGCGTGTTCCAACGGTTTATTATGTTTCTAATAAATCGCTGTCTAATCAATACTTCATTCACTGCCTCTTCCATGGTCATTACAATATTATGAATAGACTGCATGGGTTCTCCGACGTCTCTCCCTCTTGGCCTGCCCATAACAGGTTCGAATATTAAGGGCTGCCTAATATTCGTTCGAATTTTGATTTATTTTTTTGATATTCGAATTATATTCGAATCACGAAGTTCAAGTCAAAGCCCTAATATGCAGACATGTTTTCTGAATCTGTACACACTATATATTTTGTGCATCTGAATGAACATTTTGGTCACAAAACCTGCAACATGTCTCGCACTCGCTTATTAGTATTAGCAGTACCATACACAGTTTTCGGGATATGGCTAGCTTGTTGTCAGTTTAAACCTGGAAAGGCACGAGAAACATGACTTACCTCAACGTGCTTTCGGAGATTCGACGTCGAATTCTTGTAAGCTGATATGTTGGACTTCTTCGGCACACATAGTTTACATTGCATGATATAGCTTTCTCCACGTTTCTCCACGAAGCTGAACATGTTTTCAAGATAGGGCCAGGGGTGCACTAGGTTAGAGGATGAACGGCTCGTGTTGGTCTCCTCTGAAGTAGCAGGTGAATCTCCATCGTCTGCCTCCATGTCAGCCATCATCGTTTGAGTGAGAGACAGATCGTACGCGCCAACACTCTTTATAAAAGAACTAGGTTCTAGGCTAGAATTCTAGAGCTGCCGGCGCGCAGGGGCACAACGTTCAGTTTTTTACATCCCATAATTCATTACCAGCACGTTTTTTTTGTTTCAGTGAGATTTTTTTTTACTCAGTAACGCTTGTGCTGTAAAATGTACCGAAGTACATTACTCCAAAGAAAATGTACTTAAGTAAAAGTAAAATTACACATTTTAAAAAGTAGTTAAAAAAGTACAAGTACACAAAAAAGCTACTCAATTACAGTAACGCGAGTAATGTAATTCGTTACTTTCCACCTCTGCTCATAACTTTGCTCTCCCCTGCCTCTGTGGGCCGCACCCAAAAATTGCCACCGCTCATGTACACTTTGACCAATCAGAGCGAGGCTCCGATTCTCCGTTCTTATTGGCTGTGGGACTGTCCGGTCACCTTGGCAACGACGTTGGTGCGTCCCTGCGTGAGCGTTCACGAGCCTAGCGGTCTGACAGTTTTGTACTACTACTACGGCGGACAACAAATGAATAGCCATGTCTTCATCAACGGCCCATAAATTTCCCATTCCCCGGATACCATCAACTAACACCACTAAGACAGCGAAAAAAAGAGGAAAGACACTTGTTGAAAGGACAGCTACTAAAAGGGAGGCGGAGAGAGCTCGAAATAAAACCAGAGTAAACATCGGCGTGGCTTATGAGCGATGGAGAGAGTTACGTGACCTGAGAAACTTAAAATCGGACGCTGAGATGGCTACATTTCTTATAGACAGGTAAGGAATTGTGTTATCTCTCCATGGTATATTGTGATGAATATGTAAAGTGTCGGCTGGTATGGTTTTTACTAAACAAAGCCATGATAACCGTTATATTACGGTTCTGTAATGTAACCATTTCAATACGGCACCACTGTTTACCCACTTCATGCACTCTTTTACGGACGTTTTCAGCCGGCGGTCGCGGTCATTTTCACGCGGATGGAGCAGCATGGAGAGACAGGCTGATGGCACCACTGTTTACCCACTTCATGCACTCTTTTACGGACGTTTTCAGCCGGCGGTCGCGGTCATTTTCACGCGGATGGAGCAGCATGGAGAGACAGGCTGATGGCACCACTGTTTACCCACTTCATGCACTCTTTTACGGACGTTTTCAGCCGGCGGTCGCGGTCATTTTTTAGGCGGATGGAGCAGCATGGTTGTTTCGGTTCATTTTACGCCGTTTTAGTGTGCTAAAAGACCCGCTGTCACTCCCAGAGTTTACCCTGACTTGGAGCACTCTGCTGCGGGTGTTTTGACGCTGTGATGCCGGTCATTTTACGCCGTTTCACTGCCTTAAAAGACAGATTCAGCCGGATTTCAGCACTAAAATCCTCCGGAAAGCGCCTGTGTTTTGACGCTGTGATGCCGGTCATTTTACGCCGTTTTAGTGTGCTAAAAGACCCTGTACTATATGTACTTATGTAGCTATCAGCACTAATGTTTAATTACCTCGGAATCGGACATGGTGTTTCGTCTTCCTATCAATGTAACTGAATTCACATGAACGCGCATAACTGACGTTCGGTGGGAGGAGCTACAGCAGGTAGCGTGGCAGGGAGAGGCCAGAGAGCACGCGACGGAATCTCAACGGCTGTTTTGTCCAGAATCGCCCACCCTAGCTTTAATTTATCTCTTCAGGGAAATTACTCGTAGTTTAATAGATCAAGCCAAGGTTTGTCTGTGGATATTAATTCATCAGCGGGTACTTTAGGTGTGAATTCGCCTCGCGATGCGGCGCCATTATAGAGTGGGGGTTTTGTTGTTTCTAAAGGTGCTATTGAGAGTTAAAAGATAGATCCTGATCAAAGATAACTCTGAGGTTCTTAACGGTAGTGCTGGATGCCAGAGCAATGTAGAGAAACTATATCGTTAGATAATTGATTTCGAAGGTGATCTGGGCCTAGTAGAATAACTTCAGTTTTGTTGGAGTTTAACATCAAGAAGTTGCAGGTCATCCAGGTTTTTATGTCCTTAAGACATGCTTGAAGTTTAGAGAACTGGTTAGTTTCATCTGGCTTAATTGATAGATATAACTGGGTATCATCTGCATAACAATGAAAGTTTATTGAGAGTTTTCTGATAATATTCCCCAAAGGAAGCATATATAAGGTGAATAAAATCGGTCCAAGAACAGACCCTTGTGGAACACCGTGACTGACCTTGGTTTTCATCGAGCTTTCATTGTTTACATATACAAACTGAGATCGGTCTGATAAATACGACTTAAACCAGCTAAGTGCGGTTCCTTTAATGCCTATTAAATGATCCAGTCTCTGTAATAAGATTTGATGGTCAATGGTATCGTTAACAATACAAGTACAGAGACAAGGCCTTTGTCTGAAGCTATTAGAAGGTCATTGGTCATTTTCACCAGTGCTGTCTCTGTGCTATGATTCACTCTAAATCCTGACTGAAAATCCTCAAATAAACTATTGTTATGCATAAAGTCACACAGCTGATTTGCTACTGCTTTCTCAAGGATCTTGGAGAGGAACGGAAGGTTAGATATAGGTCTATAGTTAGCCAACACCTCTGGATCAAGAGTAGGTTTCTTAAGAAGAGGTTTAATTACAGCTAGTTTGAAGGCCTGTGGTACATGGCCCGTTAGTAAAGACAGATTGATCATTTCTAATAAAGAATTGCTAATTAAAGGTAAAACTTCCTTAAGCAGCCTAGTCGGAATCGGGTCTAAGAGGTCGATGGGTGAAAAGCCATCTAAATACGTATATTTCAGGTTCTACAGCTGTTCCTAAGGTTCCTGTATTTGAGGATCGATCGGTACTGGTTGAGGGCAGTAGATTATTAATTTTTTCTCTAATAGTTAGAATCTTATCATTAAAGAAGTTCATGAAGTCACCTACTGAGGTTTATAGGAATACACGGCTCAACAGAGCTCTGACTCTCTGTCAGCCTGGCTACAGTGCTGAAGAGAACCCTGGGATTGTCCTTATTTTTCTCTATTAATGCTGAGTAATAGGCTGCTCTAGCATTACGGAGTGCCTTCTTATATATTTTAAGACTGTCTCGCCAGACTAACCGTGCTTCGTCCACATTGGTGGAACGCCATATCAAGTTTTTGCGATGTTCCTCCTTTATTTTATTAGCTTCTTTTTTAGAGAAGCTATAGAGTCTAGTGTCATTCGCAGTGAGCATGCAGCACTATCAACAAGATGGTCAATCTGAGACGGACTAAAGTTAGCATAGGAGTCCTCTGTTATATTGAGCAATGGTAATGAATTAAACCCTGATGAAATCGCTTCTTTAAATTTAGCTACAGCATTATCAGATAGACATCTAGTGTAGAAACTTTTGCCTAATGGAGTACACTCTGGTAGTAAAAAATCAAAAGTTATTAGATAATGGTCTCTTGAAAGAATTACATTTTTACAATTACATTTTTTCAATTCAATTCAATTTATTTGTATAACGTCAAGTCATAAAATAAGTTAAATGCCTAGAGACCTATCTATAGCCTATATTCAATTCAATTCAATTAAATCAAATTTATTTTGTACTGCCCAAAATCACAAATTTGCCTCAGAGGGCCTAACAATCTGTACACATAAGATATCCTCTGTTAAAAAAAACGTAGGAAACCTACGGGAGAGCGACAGAGGAGGGATCCCTCTCCCAGGATGGACAGAAATGCAATAGATGTCATGTGTACAGAATGAACAACATAACAGTTACAACACATTCAATGCATATGACATAAATGATTCATATAATAAGACTAGTGAGCAGAATATAGATGGAAAGAACTACTAATATTAAGAGCAGCAATGGATGTAGTAGAATAATAATAATGATAAGAGCAGTAATGGCATAGGGAATAGTAATAATAATAATAATAATAATATCTTTATTTTATATTGCGCTTTTCAAGTACCCAAAGTCGCAGATTACAAAGTCATAGAGGGGGGGGTAATTACAGACAGGGGGACAGTACAAGCAGGACACATTTACATTTACAGGCAAAGAAGGGGGGGTATTACAGACAGGGGGACAACACAAGCATACACAGCACAGGCAGAAAAAACAGAGTTATTGAGATGTAACAGGGGGTAGAAGTGTAGGCAGTTGGGTAATGGTGGCTAGGGATAGGGAAGATCATAGGCTTGGGTGAAGAGGTATGTTTTGAGGCGGGACTTGAATGTTGTGAGTGAGGGAGAGTGGCGAACAGATTGGGGGAGGGAATTCCAGAGTCGGGGTGCTGTGCGTGAGAATGCTCTGTCGCCAAAAGTTTTTAATCGGGATGTTGGTGTAGTCAGGGTGAGAGTGGAGGAGGAACGGGTGGCTCGGGAGGGGCGGTGGGGGAGGAGGAGGTCAGACAGGTAGGGGGGCTAGGTGGTGAAGAGCTTTGAAGGTGAGGAGGAGTATTTTGAAGTTGATGCGCTGCTTGATGGGGAGCCAGTGGAGAGAGTGGAGAACGGGAGTGATGTGTTCACGGGACCGGGTGTGGGTGAGGAGGCGGGCGGCAGAGTTTTGGACCATTTGGAGTCTATGGAGGGAATGGGAGGAGATGCCAGTAAGGAGGGAGTTGCAGTAGTCGAGGCGAGAGGAGATGAAGGCATGGATGAGGGATTCAGCAGCAGGGGGGGGGAGGCAGTGTCTGATTTTGGCGATGCGGCGGAGGTGGAAATATGAGGTCTTGACGATGTGGCTGACATGGGGAGTGAAGGTAAGGGTGGGGTCCATGATGACACCGAGATTGCGTACCAGGGTGGAGGGGTGATGGTTGAGGAGTCGATGGTGAGTGAAATGGGACCAGTTTTATTGAGAGTGGATTTGGTGCCAATGAGGAGGAGCTCAGTTTTGTCACTGTTCAGTTTGAGGAAGTTGTGAGTTAGCCAAGTTTTTATTGTGGAGATGCAAGTTTCGATGTGGGTGAGGGGAGGATTTTGGGGGGATTTGGTGGTGACGTATATCTGGGTGTCATCGGCGTAGCAGTGGAAGTCCAGGGTGAGTTGGCGGAGGATGTGACCAAGGGGGAAGAGGTAGCAGATGAAGAGGAGGGGGCCGAGGACTGATCCCTGGGGACCCCTGCGTAACTGGGGAGAGGGTGGATGAGTGACCGGAGAGGGAGATGAACTGTTGCCTGTTTGTGAGGTATGATGTGAGCCAGTCAAGTGCAGAGCCCTCAACACCCAGTTGGCGCAGCCTTTGTAGGAGGATGGAATGGTTAATAGTGTCAAAGGCTGCGCTGAGGTCTAGTAGTAACAGGATGTTGAGGGCACCGGAGTCTGCAGAGGTGAGGAGATCATTGAGTACTTTGACCAGGGCTGTTTCAGTGCTGTGAAGTGGACGGAAACCAGATTGGAGGGGTTCGTAGAGGTTGTTTGACTGGAGGTGGGTGTGGAGTTGGGCGGCGACAATGCGTTCAAGTGTTTTGGAGAGGAACGGCAGGTTGGAGATGGGGCGGTAATTGGAGAGGTTGGCGGGGTCGAGGGTGGGTTTTTTGAGGATGGGGGTGATGGAGGCCAGTTTGTAAATGGAAGGAGTTTAGTAATGTGACTAATAATAATGATGGTAGTGGCAGTGGGTGTCAGCAGGACCACAGCAGGAGGCATGACCACGGTACAGATATAACCACGATTCATGGAAACCTGCGAGGCAAGAAAGCACTAAGTGAGGTCAGTAATTGTGCATAAATGGGACATTAATTCATAAAGATGGAGAGAGAGAAGAAGAGAGAAGAGCTCAGTGTATCCTAGGTAGTCCCCTGGCAGTCTAGATCTATAGCGGCATATCTAGGGGCTGGACCAAGGCAAACCTGAGCCAGCCCTAACTATAAGCGCTATCAAAAAGGAAAGTCTTTAAGCCTTCTCTTAAAATTGGTGATTGGTTCCGGCTCCAATCCTACTTTTTGATTAACTGGATCAACTGGAGAGATTTAAGAGACTTATTAGAGCAGCCTGATAGTAAGGAATTGCAGTAATCTAGTCTAGAAGTCACAAATGCATGAATTAGTTTTTCTGCATTGCTTTGAGACAGGATATGCCTGATTTTCAAAATGTTATGTCAGTGAAAAAAGGCATCCCTTAAATTTTGTTTTATCTGGGAGTTAAAGGACAGATCCTGATCAGAGATAACTCAGAGATTCTTTACAGTAGTGCTGGATGCCAAGGCAATGCCATCTAGAGGGGGCGACAGCGGCTCAGTGGAGAGCAGGGTCGTCCTCATTCATGACATCGTCCATGTCAATATGTCCTTGGGCAAGACACCCAAATTGCTCCCGCAGGTTGTTCCTGCGGTGTATGCATGTTAATTGTCCTGATGGGCAGGTGGCACCTCAGTAGCCTGCCATCAGTTTATGAATGGGTGTGAATGGGTGAATGACGATATCTAGTGTAAAAGTTTTGAGTGGTCAGAAGACTAGAAAAGCGCTATACAAGTACAGTCTATTTACCATTTAGAGAAACTAAATCATTTGATAATTGATTTTGGCGGTGATCTGGGCCTAGTAGAGTAACTTCAGTTTTGTCTGAGTTTAACATCAGGAAGTTGCAGGTCATCCAGGTTTTAAAGTCCTTAAGACATGCTTGAAGTTTTAGCAAACTGGTTGGTTTCACCTGGCTTGATCAATAGATATAACTGGGTATCATCTGCATAACAAGGAGGGAAGCATATATTTGGTGAATACAGTTGGTCCCCCCTTGTGGAACACCATGACTGACTTTGGTTTTCATCAAGGTTTCATTGTTTACATATACAAACTGGGATCGGTCTGATAAATACAACTTAAACCAGCTAAGTGCAGTTCCTTTAATGCCAATCAAATGCTCCAGTCTCTGTTATAAGATTTGATGGTCAATGGTGTTGAACACAGCTGGCTAACTATAGACCTATACCTCGAGAAAGATCCTTGAGAAAGCAGTCACACAACTGATTTGTGACTGCCTTCTCAAGGATCTTACTCGGGGTATAGGTCTATAGTTAGCCAACACCTCTGGATCCAGAGTGTGTTTCTTAAGAAGAAGTTCAATTACAGCTACTTTTAGGGTAGCTAACAACTTAGTTTCCATGGTGTGGAGCCATAACTCACTAAGCCTCACTTCCAACCTAGCAAATAAGATACACTTATTACATGTACCATTATCAGTAAGGGAGGCAGAGGTATGGCTAAACATATTACACTCTGAGCAAGAGAGGGAACCCTTTGCTAGCTGTTAATTTAAAGTAAGGTAGCTAATGTTAGTAGAACTGAACAACGTGTAAACAGCTGTTGGATTAAGCGAGAAGTAGCTAAAATATGATGGAAGCAATGAGTGTTGAAATGTTAAGCAGGTAATGAACTGCTCTGATTAAGAATATCACCCAATTAACTTGTTTCAGATGGAGCTGCGAAAGTACGCTATCAGATAAGCTGGGAACAGGAACACGAAATGAGACAATACGCTTCACGTAGCACGTCAGCACTCTGTTCGACCTATAGAGCAGGTCTAGACTGTACTCCATAATTTACATGCAAGGCTTGAACTTTGTGTAGCACGTCAACTTAACCGAAGGGTAACTTGCTGTGGTTGCCCAAAGTAGGCAGTGAGGGGTACTGACATCCACTGCCTGGTGCATCGGCTAGGGCTTGCTGTGGTTGCTGGAAGTGTAGCCACAGTACAAATTGAACTAGTGAGGACTTAATGGACTGGAGATGAGTCCAGAGATGTTTGGATGACATTTTGGCTTTGGTTAGTTTGTGAGCTTCTAGTCGAAATGTGGTGACAATGTGGAAGCTACGAAGATATGTTGTATATTATTGTGCGGAGCATTTAAACTAAACTTTGTTAGTATTACCTAGGAATGCAATGACACTTAATGAATGAGCAGTGAACAGATTGAATCGAACAGAAGTCGAGTTGGTGGCATGGCAGGTTATTTGTGCATTTGCATGCTTTTTCGATGGTCCTGTTTTCAGAGTAGGAATGTCGTCTTTGATAGTATTACTTTGTACTGCAATGGCACTTAATGAACGAGCAGTGAACAGATTGGAGTCGTGACGGATGGCATGGCAGGTTAATTGTGTATTTGCATGCTTTTCGTAGTGGGAATGTTGAGACACTAAATTACTTTAGTGAATTTTTTTAGCTTATGCGTGTAATCTGCTAGCTATTTGCTACGAGGAAGTGTCGTGTAGGATGCTCGGAGCGTTAAGATGATGCTATAATAGGGTTAAGTAGTGCGGAGTGAGGACAGATTGAACCGACCTTGAGTCTAGACGGATGGCACTGCCAGTTAAGGATGATCCTGTTTCTGGATTTGGGATGTTGTTGACTCTGGTGAATTTGTGAGTTTAAAGTTGTAATCTGCTAACAATGTGCTATGAGGGAGTGTCGTTTATGATGCTCAGAGCGTTAAGATGATGCGTTGATGGTGTTAGGTAGTGCAGCGATGGCACTGATTGAGAGAGAGGACAGATTGAACCGAGCTTGAGTTGAGACGGATGGCACTGCGGGGTAATGGTGCATTTACATGCACCTAGGATGATCCCGTTTCTGGAGTTGGGATGTCGTTGACTACGGTGAATTTACAAGTCTAAAGTTGTAATCTGCTTACAACGTACTACGAGGGAGTGTTGTGTATCATGCTTGGAGCATTAAGATTGTTGGTAGTTTTACTTATTGCAGCGAAGGCACTGATTTAACGAGCGAGGACGGATGGTAGTAAAAGCTGTCGATCGTGCATTCTATATACTATACTAGCAGGCCCGCCGACAGGGGGGGACAAACGGGTACGTTGTCCCGGGCCCTGGACTGGCCCTGGAATGGGGGGGCCCATAACTGGACCCCCATGAAGTTGGGATTAATTATTGTATGTATACTTCAAAATGTGTTGATTTAGAGAAGAAAAGTGCTTTATTTGCATTCAATTAATGACTCCTAGATTGTTTGCCTTCATTGCCCTTGAAAAAACGGCCAATAACCCCCTATCACCCCTATGCCAAAATGGTTTGGTCTTTGGAGAAGAAAAAGACGACATCATTCCATTAGTGGTCAGTGCGCGAGTTGATTCAACATGCACAAGTCAGGAGCCCTGAAAAAAAAGAAAGGCGAAAAAGAGAGGAAGAAGCCGAAAGCCTGAGGGGATCTCTTTATAAATATTTCAGAAAAGACTCAGGTGATGCTGCAGGTACCAGTAAAGGCAGCTGTGCAGCACAGCCAGGTAAGACACGGACAACTTTTTCCAGCCCCGTCGTCAAGTAACACAGGCACAGGCGGCGTGTCAAACATATTAGCGCAGCACCACATGAGCAAGTCACACGGAGATCAATATCAGACAGACAGGGGGCATTGAATAATTTGATAACCACAACGGCTTTATTACACTGTGTTTCATACGCCTATATCTAATTGAATCTTAGAATATGCACATTACCCCGCAAATAGGCCCATGTCCAAATCAAATGTTTCAGGCAGGCACGCGCTGCGCACTCCAATCAGGCTGAATTGATTTGAGAATCATTCCCAGTCAGCTGAATTACAGCCAGTGTAACGCGGCTCATGGTTTAAAATAAGCCAGTGGCATGGCAACATGTGAAATTGCCATTTAGATAGAGTTGGATGTAACGAATGGGTTATAAACGTGACGTTTTGGGGTAGCCTGTAACTTAGTTTCTGATTGCCGTTAACTTGAAACTCGCCAGATGAATGGGCTCCGCCTTGTTCCCCAAACATTCTCTGGAAGTTCAGCGGACATAAACGCGGGTCTGGCGATAAATAAAAGTACCCTTGACATGATTCCCCTTGGTCAAGTGAAAAATGGTCGATGAAATGTGCAGTTAATGAGCTCTAAGTGAATACAATAGCGTGAGTTTTATTGTGGTATGATTCTGAATTTTTTTTGAATTTCCGTCATTTAAGGGTAGGGTAGGGACTGAGAAAGTAGAGGTGTGTGTGGTTTTTTTTTTGGGGGGGGCCCATTGAGAGAATTTTGTCCCGGGCCCAGCCAAACCTGTCAGCGGCCCTGTATACTAGTATAGTATAATAGAATGTTCTGGAGAAACTGCTGGCCCTGATGGCCATAATACATGTTTGAGGCACTCCCGCAGTGGCTTGACTTGACTGAACAAGAGGTTGCCACCAACATGCATCTTACATGTAGCAATTCAAAGGAGGATATGATGAAACTTGAAAAACTCAGTCTTTCCTTCTTTATCCCCCAGACAAGAAGTAGAGAGGAGATATTGTGAGCTGAGGAAAGAAATGGAGAGATTGAAGGGGGAGACTGGGACTGGAGAGCCCCGAAGGAAACAGGCAAGGGATCAAAACCCCTTGTTCCTTATCAAACCATCATCTTCATCATCTTCTGTTCCCCTCTGTTTCACTTTAAATGTGATGCTGTTATGCCATGACACCAAAGGAACCAATATAATTTTGACACAGTGAAGACCACACCACAGTCATGGAATGACATCCGTTTTTGGACACAGGATACTTTTAATATTATAGTCTAGATATACATTTGGGGTATTATTAATCCAACAACAACCAAAAATCCATGCAACTGTTGACGAAAAGCAATCGAACATTAAAAACCAAGGCCATATAAGGGTGGAAAATAATTTTGAAACCATGTTAACAAAAAGCACATACAGTACATCACTCCATGTGTGATCATGGTATCCTGTGAACGGCTCACTTAACTTCACTAACTGCTTTGTCCATTGATTCCTTCCTCCCTCCTTCCTCTATCACATCCTTTCATCATCACAAAAAAGTTTTTTTCTGTTCTTGTTCTTTGTATTATAACAAATATGACGACATTTTTTGAAATTGTCTTCACAGTTCAGATCACACTGAAAAAACACTTTGGGAACTTTGGTTTGTTCTTTTGTTTCACTATTATAGGCATGTTGTTATTTTGCTGTGCTTGTTTAAGTATTCAGAAGGGTTACTAATAATGACCATGATATCTGTATGTTAACTAGGGCCATACCACCACAGACTTGTTAACTCTATGTGTGAAAAGTGTGCTGCATAAATAAAGATAAACACAGTTGGAGTTTTAGGGTGGATGATGTGTAGCGTATAAAGTCAGATATGAGGCATTGACATAATTCAGGAAGAACACTAAAGCGACACTTGTATAAGCTGATTGACATCTGTTTCATTCAAGTTCACAATGACTGGTTCATTCATAGCTGTATGGCTACCGAGTAAAACCCAATCATTTAATGCAAGTGTACAGTGCCAAAAATGTGATTTTCTTCACCCACATTTTTCATAATAATTAAGTTATTACATTTTATCTATCTACATGATCGTCTTAACAGCTATTTCAAAGCCCTCAAAGCATTATCAGGAATATGATTATGAAGATCTTTCAGGATATAACATATGTCTTTAATAAATTTAATCAGAATTAAAAACTCATCCAGTGTTATTTGTTTGTAATTTTTGAATGTTAACTCTTCCTTCGGTCGTTTAAAAACCCCAATTTCCCTGAAACAATACAGATGACATGTTCCCTTAATGGTAGCTATGGGCCTCACCATAAGGTGCATTCCTAACTATTACTGTTATTATACTCAAATGCAAACTATATTTGCTGCCACAACTCTCTCCACAAACCCTACCCCTACAGTGCTTTAAATTATGGCATTCAAATAAAAGTTTGCTATTGAAAACAAAACCTGATCTGAAAAAGGAAACATTGGCATTATAAATTACAGGCATTAAAATGATTTCATTGTTTTTTGGAGGTTTTTCAATCACACCTGACCCTAAATTAAATTAATTAAACTCTCAATCCACAGGTGGAAAAGGTGGTGTTATCTGTAGGCCAGCAGTATCTTCTACATTGGGCTTAGGGGGCTTTAGCCAGTTGTGTCTATCATGTAATGTAAGGCAGGCATTTCTTCTTGGCAGCCACACCTCCTCCACTCTTGTGTTGAGAGCTGTGTGCTCACACTGTACACCGTACACACTGTACTCCGGCCCAGAACAGGAGGGCTCTACAGTGGGTGATTAAAACGCCCAAATCATAATTTGTACTCATCTACTGGGCATCAGTGATCCTGCTCAGAGCTCAAGGGAAATTAAAGTACAATACCCACCAAGCCACAACCTGTTTACCCTGCTGCAGTCTGGCAAGCGATACAGAAGTATTAGCTGCTGTATCACCAGACTTCAGAGCAGCTCCTTTCCTCAGGCTGTCAGACTCCAAAATCATCCTTCACCCTTTAACATATATGTTGTATTTTAAAGACTAAATATATCCCTTTTGAGATGCTGTTATACTCCCTTGTATTGTCATTGTTAGTTGTGCACTGTAGTGTTTGTTATTTTCTGTTAAGTCTGTGTTTACCAAGTATTTTCCGGGTGTACAGCACAAGGTTGTGGCTAAAAGAGCAACAGCGCAACTTAGACGTGCAGACAGCCAGGAAGAACAACTAAGTACATATACTGAGAGGTTTGAGTATTTTGTACTCGCTCACAAGATTAAAGTAGATGTCCTAATGCCAACATTATTAACTGTTATTGAGGAAACATATTCAACCTACTGTGCAGACTGGTGCAACCTGACAAGCCAGGATACAAGTCCTATGTTGAAATAGCAAAAATATTAGTAAACCACTACTCTCCTAAGAAACTGGCAATTGCTGAGAGGTTCATATTCCATAAAAGGAACCAGGAAGAGGATGAATCTGTTACACAGTTTTTATCTGTACTGAAAAGGTTATCTGAACATTGTGAATTTGAACTTTCATACTATTACACCATTTCAGTTTGATTTGTGGTCTATGCAGTTATACAGAAAGGCTATCGAGGCCATCCAGAAACAACTACTTACTGATACTAACCAGAAACTATAAAAGGCCTTACCAATAACTACATCAATGGAGATGGCTACCAAGAAGCATACAAGCTACGTAAGTGTATCAACCCAGGTACAATTATTTGTCTCGAGTCCAAGACCGAAGCAGCAGCAGGCAAGCCATGCTACGGTTGTGCGAAAGCAGGGCACTAGACATCAGAGTACTGGTGCAAGGATTTAGACTGCAGAAAGAAAGGGCAGTGGTAAGAAAGGCCATATAGAATGTGCCTATATAAATAAAAGTCCTAGAGATATAAAAAAACAGCACACTGAGACAAAGAAAAGTGGATTACACAGAAACAAGTGGAGACACGTGAAAAACAAAAAAAGTGCAGGAAAGGCAGTGACTGTGTCCGATGATGAAGATACAGTGTGATTTATCTGACAGGGACAATGATGATGATGATGAATACAGGTCACATCACTGTTGAAAAATGCAAATAGACACAGGCACACATGTGTCCAGCATGCTGTTGAAGTTAATGACCTTGAAGTTAATGACCTTCACCAGTTGGACCTGTTCCAGTTTAATGTCAAGTTGGAACATAACAAGTAGAAAAAGATCACCCACTATACATAATCCAAGGAAACCACCACCTCTGCTAGGCTGTAGGTGGCTGAGAAAGCCCAGACCAAACTGGCAAGCGAACCTGGTTAATGAGGTTAACCTCATTCCCCTACAGGAGATCTTAAAGAAACACAATTTCCCAAATTTCTTACATTTGACGGTGAACTTGGCAGCATGAAGGATATTATGGTTAAGCTGACAGTCAAACTAGGAAGTGTTGAGTGGAAAACAAGAGAGACTTCTACACCGGATTCATCTTAAAACAAATGTGACATTTATTGAAGGATAACAGGAGTATGTCGCCCAGCAGTTATACGTGCACGGGCCTAGCAGTAATGAGAAGTTCAGCAACTAAAAGGCGCTGATACAGAGTGCGCATCATGTTATATAGGTTTTATGAGTTGAATATGATAGGTCCAAAAAAGAGAGAGGCGGCTCTTGGTTTAGACTTTTAGACTTTCTGAGGGTCTCATCAGTTGGTCGTAAAAAGGGCCTCTGTTATCTGGTTTCTCTGCAGTAAAAGCACATTCCTTCTTTAAGTGTCTCTGTTCTTTTCCATCGTACGGCCAGGCACTAGAATGCCCTGTCCGGAGTATTTGACCTTCTAAGAGAACTCATAATCATTTACCGCAATGTGCACAGTGATAGTGTGATGTGAAAGCATAAACAAAATATACTGTGTTTGAGATTTGTATGTGTGCTTTTATACATATGAATGTAATATTTACATGACAGAAGCCAACTATATATAGTGATAGTGATAGTGATAAAACTAGACAGATTAGTTAAGAGTCAAGTGCTGGAAACCATGTGCACAAGTAAATGGGCTACACCAATTGTTTCAGTCATGAATAGGGATGGGCCCCCAAGAATCTGTGGTGATTTTAAAATCACTGTGAACCCTGTCCATACCGCAGAACAGTGCCCATTACTGCTCATTGATGACCTGCCAAAAAGTGAGGACACCTCCCACAGCTAGCCATATTACATCTGTTGCACTGCTGAAGAACAATAGCAAAGAGTCCAGATATAATTTGCTGGACTGCTGGAGAACCACACATTCTTAGTCATAGTTGATGCCCATAGCAACATGCCTCAGATCCACTTCAAATTTGGTCTGTAAAATCTAAGGACCTTTGTAATTAAAAGTTATCAAAAGCGGCCATTTTATGTTACTCCCAATTAAACAAGCTGCTGTAATTCCACTGGACTTGCTTGAATCTGCCCCAAACTTAACTCGATAACCCTATTTCCACTTACAGTAAAAGTGCCACCTACTGGCGAAAGGAAATCATTTTTTTGGGACAAACAGAATTCGATTGACATGACATTTACATGATGTGGTTTACACTTGACATAGAACTATACAATGCATGTTTGTGTGTGTTATCTAGCGCCACATAAATAAAGGAGATGTTAGAATATTTGCTAAACATAATTTCAAGTGTAACCCACTCCACGCAGGAAAAATACATCTAACTCAGATTCTCTTGCCCAATGGTCAAAAACATTTGTCATTGACGTGAAATTTTACACACATGTCCAGTTCCGTCTGCTCTACAAAAAAATGTATTGATGCTATCGACCTCAAATTTTCTCAGGAAGATCTTAGACCTTTATAATGAAAAGTTTCAAAATGGCAAGTTTTAGTACCTTAACATGTTGCGCAATTCACCACAAAACAAGAATTTGTTTTAACTCCAAGTTATATTGTCAAATCTGCCCAAATGTTTTTATGCACGATGCTGGTCATGGCCAAAGCACATTTCCATGCCAAAATTTTGAAATAGTCATTGCGCCACCTACTGGTAAAGGAAATTACACGTTTTGTACTTTGATGTACTCCTCCTAGCCAGTAGACCAGATCGTCCTCAAATGTTGGAAGGAAATCGTTGAGACATTTATAACGCATCATCCTGAATATTGTGAGTTTTTGTTCAACGCTGTTGTCGTGGCAACGCATCATTTGCAATGAAAAAGGAAGTTGATTTTTTTGAGGTCTGGGATGCTCAAAAACTCATGGAACTTTTCACACGTGTCAAAGGGGATGGAAGAATATATTTCATATGGGATTCGGGCTTTGCCGTTAAAAATTGCCTTGATAGCGCCCCATACAAATTTCCAAAAATCATTCCCAGGGCTACGTTTCCTCTAGATGTATTCAACCAAAGACCTTTGTGAAAATGTATAATTTTTTTTTACGTTTAATGGAATGGTGTAGCTGTAACGTGTGGCCATTTTACATGATCCCCCATTAAACAATGTAGCTCCTCTGGACTGGCTCTAATGTGTCCCAAAATTGCTTAGCTTTAAATTAGAAGAATAATTAAAGCTGCAAGCAGCGATGATCGGGCCCTCGCAGCGCGTGCGCGTTGGAGTGCCGGCGGGACGCCGCGAATGCCTGCGACAATCGGACACCGCGTCCAATAGTTAGAGGCCTAAAAATACAGAAATTGAACAAATTACTGTAGCGGCCCCTATTGGATGAATGGAATGAAAATTTCAGGGTTTGTTACAGGATACGATGCCGGCATATTCTGCAAGTTTCATCACAATAGGCCAAACGGTTTTCAATTTAATTGTGTTGTTGTACAAAGCCACGCCCCTATTATGTTCACTGCTCCATATCTTGTAAACGCAATGAGATATCAACAAGCTTTTTATAACTATTGATGATATTGATTGTGTGATAACACAGAGAAGTTTGAAAGCAATAGGACTCTGCATTTAGGATGAGTATGCAAAAATATGTTTTTAACAAAATTCAAAATGGCGGAAAATCTTGGAGGCGGAGCCTAAAAGTTAGAGGGCATGGTTTGTAGAGCAGATGGAACTGGATATGTGTGTGAAATTTCAAGTCAATCGGACTTACGGGATGAGGGCCGTGGCCTTTCAAAATCGAAATTTTGTAGGGGGCGCTATCGAGTCGTCTTGCAACTCTGATGCATTAAAATCATATCGGGTAACTACATTTAGGACTTTTAATGTGTGTGCCAAGTGTGGTTGTGTTTCAAGCATTTTTAGACCTTTTAAAAACACCTTCGTTTTCATGGCGAACAACGCGTCGCCACGGTAACGGCGTTCCGCGAAACAACAAACTTTTTATAACTTTTAATCACTAAGGTCTTAACATTTTACTGACCAAATTTGAAGTGGATCTGATGAATTCCCTAGGAGGAGTTCGTTAAAGTTTAGCACCTGGAAATGGCAAAAATACAAAATCAATTCATACAAAATTAGAAATGGTCGACTTCCGGTTGGGTTTAGAGCATGGCTCCAAGATACTTTATTTCAAGTCTACATGTGATACATGTGCCTACCAAATTTCATACATCTAGGTGAAACATACTGCGGGGGCTGCTTCGTCGAAATTTTGTAGGTGGCGCTATCGAGTTGACTTGCCACTTAAAACCATATGAGATAACTACATTTTTGATTGGTTGTTCTTCGAGCATTTTTAATCCCTCAGAAACATCTTTGTTTTTCCCTTCGAAGCATGCGTCGCCACGACAACAGCGTTTCACGAAACATCAAATGCTTTGTGGGCTGGCATTATGAACTTCTTACATATGTGTGGAACAAATTTGAGATGTATCAGGTTTACCTGCTAATTGTGGCAAGCCAAAGTATAGCATCAGTAATATCCTGTTACCAGAAGGTGGCGCTATGACTATCATTCAAAATTGGACTGTATATGTCTTCAGGCCAGGAGTCCACCTTTTGGAGTCGAGTTACATCAGCTTATTCGTTCACTGCGAAGGATCGAAATTCGCCGAGCTGCGACGTCACCGCCCTTCAACGAATTCTTACAATCTTCACAATGAAGCATTATCAAGGTCTTAGAGCTTTTCTGACAAAAAGCCCGAGAGGGATCTGATTAATCTGTGAGGAGGAGGATGTAAGAGTACACAACATGCAACTTCCTGTTGCCACTAGGTGGCACTATTACTATGACTCTAAATTGACATAAAGATTCAGGGTAAGGATGGCATGACATGAAATTTTAGCATATTAGACAATGTACGGCCGAGTTATAACTTCCTGTTTCATGGCGAATGGTATTTTTTGAAAGCGACGCCACGGATACATAGTTCGATAACTTTTGACTGCAAAGTTCTTAAGATCATACTGACCGAATTTGAAGTCAATCGGGTTAAATCTCTAGGAGGAGTTGTGGAGGAGTGTGGCCCCTTGAAATGGTCGAAAAACGTCATAAAATTCAAAATGGCCGACTTCCTGTTGGGTTTAGGGCATACGTCTTACTGGATTTTTTGTACGTCCCATTATGTTACATACACCTACCAAATTTCATGCAGCTAGGTGTAACTCAGTGTTGGGGATAGTCAAAAGGGGGCGCTAGCGAGCCAATTGCTCCGACCTCAGCCAGATACCCCAAACATCTTGCTATTTTCGCCGAATCAGATTGATTTGCAAAATTTCAAAAGTGTACATTTATCCCAAGCACCTCTTTTCCCTGTTGAAAGACGCCAAATACATTCGAAGAACAATAGGTCCTCCGCTCTGACTACGTCAGTGCTCGGGCCCTAATAATTAAAACATTAGTTTCAAGAGGGCCTTCATTTGAAGAACAAAGGTCCAACGACTACGTCGGTGCTTTGAACAGGCCCGCTCTAATAATAATAATAAACATTTGACGAACAATAGGTCCTACGCTCTGACTACGTCAGTGCTCGGGCCCTAATAATAATAAGAAACATTTGAAGAACAATAGGTCCTACGCTCTGACTACGTCAGTGCTCGGGCCCTAATAATAATAATAAACACAACAGTTTCAATAGGGCCTTAAGAAACATTTGAAGAACAATAGCGGCCCTAATAATAATAATAAACACAACAGTTTCAACGTTGTCGGTGCTCGGGCCCTAATAAGAAACACTACAGTTTCAAGAGGGCCTTTGCAAACCGACGATGTCGGTGCTCGGGCCCTAATAAATGCGAAATCCAGATAATACCAAGCTTAGTGTACTTAACTGATATCTGACAATTCTGTTGATTCAACTCATGTAACGGGAGTAATGTATGTCACACAAGAGTGTGAGGTTCTTGTTTTATACCAGCAGTAAAAGGTAATTCCACTGTTAAAAAATGAATCACAGAGGGAGAACTTTGGATTATGTATTTAAAATAAATAAAATACCACAAGTAAAAAATCAACTGTCTGAACATAAAATAAATAAAAGACAGACACTTAAATAATGATAAAACTCAATAAATATCAATTAAATCTACTGCGGTCATAAAATTGTTCAGGGAGGAGAGTGTTCTACTAATGTTCAAGGGGGTAGCAACAGCGGGGGGTTCCAGGTGCATGTTCAGTAGCTCTGGTTTTGGATCCTCTGCGTCTCGTCAACACCAACGTCCTGCTGTCCCTCCACACTTGAACTGCTGCGGCCACTATGGAATCCAAATGAATACTACATCTCAAAGAAACAAATGCATGCAATTATATCACAACAAACAAATGTAAAACTTTTAAAACCATGCAACGCACACACACACACACACACACACACACACACACACACACACACACACACACACACACACACACACACACACACACACATCAAAACCAATAAAACCAAAATATAAAACTGAGGAAAAAGCCAAACTGAGTAATCATTTGAAACATGCACATACTGAGATCAAGTGAATGAAACATGACTGAAAAGAATGTCCCACTTTGACATTTCCCCCCTTCTCTAAAAATGGATGTCCCAACCAATTACTAATGGTAACTGGCAGGAGGCAACCCAAAATTAGCTTGCTGTGAGCGCAGTACGTTGGGATGCTCAGGCTCACCATTGGGGACTGCTGGTCTTATGAACAAGCCAGGAAGCCACCAAGTGGGAAGGGGCAACTGGTTTAGCTGGTCAACAGCTGGAGGTTCCTGTTCTTTTGCTGGCCTGTTGTCCTGTAATACATTTAGGGGCACAGTCAGAGATCATTGCGATGCACTGTGCATGTCGGTGCTTCCTTACCCTCTGGCCGAAGGACATAAACTGGGTGGCCCTCCCTGAGCTGAGTCACCACCACAAATGGCTCTGGGGTCAACCGCCTGGAAGCAGAGGTGTCAGTTTAGCTAGTCGGTTGTAACTGGCCTAATCCTGTTCTTGTCGCTGCCGGGAATGCGTGTCTCCAAACACCACATAGTGCGGGGTCATTCCTGTCGTGCTGTGGGTGGTGTTATTATTGGCCTGGATAAGGGCTGAGAGCTGGTACAGCCTTCATAGGGTCTAATTTAATCTCTGGCAGGCCCTGTTCCCCTGGGGATGATATGCTGTTGTACAGCTCTTTTGGCACCCGTAGAGCTGGCAAAGTTTACTTATTAATGATGACTCAAATGCAGCCCCTTCTGTCAAAATACCTTCTGGGCAGCCAAATGTCTGGATAAGACTGCTGGACAGGGCTCGGGCCATTGTATTTTCAGACTGGTCACTGGTAGGTACTGCAAGAGCATACTTAGAAAACAACTCATGATAATATAGGGGTACCGGTCATCTGGGCATCCGAGAGAGAGGTAATCCACTCCAACAACTTCAAATGGATATGAGGTAGTTATGGATAAAAAAAGTAGCTCTCGCCTCAGGCCCAGCCTTAGCACACACGCTGTAGGCAGGTTTGAGTCCACTCTTTTGTGTCCTGGGTCATCCTGGGCCAGTAACAGCGTTGCCGTAAAGCTGCTAAAGCTCTTTCACTGCTACCACAATGGCCCATCTCATTGTGGTATGTTCTCCACACGCCCTTGGCTTCCTGCTTTGGGATAACCACCTGGAAAGCCTCAAGTCACGTACCAATCTCTTCACACACTCTCCCCAGTACACATTTTTTTGAAAATAGTTTGTCCCATTCTCTAAGCAGTTGTTTCATGTAGTGACGAGGAATCGCATACCTCAGGCCTTCATCTCCTTCAACCATGACCTGGTCAACATGCACTGGCACCATTTCCCTTCCCTGCTCAGGCAACCTGGACAAAGCATCCACATTTTTATTTTGTGTACCTGGACGGTATTTGATGATGTAATTGAAGATCGCCAGTTGGGCCGCCCAGCGTTGTTCCACTGCTCCAAGCTGGACCATCTCGAGGTGCACCATAGAGATAGTGTTTAAAATTTTCTGTGATAGCCCATTTCAGAGCTCCAGTTTAAAAGGAGCTGTAGTTCTGTTTGTCGCACTCTGCTGAATGGAGGCTGCGGCTGGCATAGGCGATTACTCGCTCTTTGCCTCCTTGTACCTGTGCAAGTGATGCTCCCAGGACCCCAAACCTTGCATCATTGTACAGTCTGAAAGGGTGAGAGAAGCCGGCTTATGCCAGGACAAGGGCATTCAACAGTGCTTCTTTTAAATGGTCAAAAGCTCGTTGGCACTCCGGGGACCAGCTAATTGGAGCTGTCTTTTTTGCATGTGTGGTGGTACCATTTGTCATGGCATTCAATGGCATAGCGAGCTTAGAAAAAGCAGGTCTGAAACGGCGATAATAACTAGCAAAGCCTAATAAAATATTTTATCTGCTTCACTGTCTGGGGTACTGGCCAGTCCCTCAACGCTGCTGTCTTAGCAGGATCCGTAGCCACACCTTGTTCACTGATAACATGGCCCAAATAAGTCACCTCTCACTGGAACAGGTGGCATTTTTGGGGATGTAGCTTCAGTCCATGCTTGTGTAGCCCCTGGAACACCTCTTTCAGGTGTCGCACATGACTGTCAAGATCAAGGGAAAGCACAACAACATCATCCAGATAAATCAACAGTGAGTCATTAACCAGGTTTCCCAAGCAGCTTTCCATCTTTCTTTGAAAGGTGGCTGGGGCAATACACAGGCATTCGTTCAAATTGGTACAGGCCAAAGTGTGTGGTGAAGGCAGTCTTTTCTCTGTCAGAGGGGTCCATTTCCACCTACCAATAGCTACTTGCCAGGTCCAGTGTGGGTTACCATCTGTCAGCTTTGAGTCCAGTCAATGACTCCATGAACGGTATCTGGTGTTTCACAACACCAGTGCAGCCAAAGTAGTCATCATGGCTTGACAACGATTTTGTTCCCCTCTGTTGCAGGCTGGTCATCTCCCCCTGTTGGTCAGGGGTCAACCCTTAGAAGAAAGCTCTGCTTGTGCTTATAGAACTACAGTTGGAATTTGTAATCATCATTCTAATCCCATAGAGTCCAGAGAGAGAGCATTTTTGAAATGCATTGCCCACTACTGGACTCTATGGGTACAGTGGGTAGAGCCTGATGAAAGCCCGCCCTGCTGCGACATGACATAAACCCAACTACATTAATCCTGACCGACTTAAGGTTAGTTGCCACAGCCCACCTACTTCTTTATAACTTAGGTGACCAGAGAGTAGAAGTAGGGGGCCCCAGCCAACCCAGGTAATATGGAACAAAGAGCAAATGTTTAACTCACCAATACTTACAATAACTTCACAATATTATTAAAAGGCGGAGATTTGAACCAAAATAGGCTGATTTATTTGGAGAAACAAGAGAAATTCTATGTAAAATCAGACATTCAGCACCAAAGAGCCCAGAATGGAATCCTATAATACATAACCACATTTTTCCACCACTACTCACCTCAGTATAAATACCCCACTCATTCACACGCCCGCGGCCACATCGTTCGTTGCATTCATGCTAGACCTTCCAGCAATTTCCTGTGGACTGATTTCCTGTTGCAGACCCTGCCTGTCTGGACTTCCCTGCCTTGCCTGTGCCCCGGTCAACGACTCAGCCTTCTGTCCCTGACCACCGGATTCCTACCTAGCTTTTGCCTCGGTTAGCCACCTTAGCCTTCTGTCCCCGACCACGAGTTCAGCCTCCGCTTCCTCTGGTTTCCGTCTGCCTGATCCCCTGCCTGTTTCCCTGACGGCGAGGCGCGCTCCCGATAGGAATCCTCTATGTGAGTCTGACCCTGCCTGTATGTCTGCTGTGTGCTCAGCTTTGAATAAAGCTCCAGAACTTTATCTGTCTCCTGGTTGTACTGCTTTTGGGTCCACACCACACCACTCGTGACATCTGTGATGTAATAATCTAACCTTCCCTGTGCTTTGTTTACATTACCAGGCTACAGCACATTTTAGTGCATGTTGGTGTTTGTGAGGTGCCTCACTTGCTAGCTCATGGCCACCACGCTTCACAGAGGTGGTGTCATGGAACCCTCCATTCCCCCTCAGGTAAACACTGTTAGCCCTGTCTGCACTGTTGCACCATTAGCACGCTTAGCAATATTCGCTGCGAACTGCCAGCTCAGCCAATCGCCCTGTTGTGAGCCCTGTGGAGGCAATAGATACACCCTGAATATTGAGTTAGATACTTTAAAGAAATGGTTCGATGAGTTATTAAATTTAAGTTTAACAAAGTGTTAACTATTTCTATGACGCCAATGCATTACAAACGTACTTGCTAATAGAACTGTATAATTATGGTTATAAGCATTATACATATTTATAATGATTTATAACAATAATCATAACACACTATGAAGGATCTACTGTGTTTTTGATGATTTCTCATAAATATAGAGGGGAAATAAAGCAATAGTATCTCGTAAAAAATGCTGCCGCTGGCCACCACTCAACTGTTTGGCTCATTTTCTGTGACCAGTAGAGCAAGGCCATATTAGCAAGCTAGTTAACTAGCTAGCTGTCCACTAGTTAGCTAGCTAGCTTGCTAATTCCAAAATAAATGCTAAACTTGTATACAACGATGTAGCCGCCGCTCTGACCATCGAGCTACCTTGATTTGAATGGGAATGGCCCTTTCAATACTTTTTTAAGTCTATGGCTTCAATAAACGCATCACAATGTGCTTTAATAGAGTTACATTTTTACATTTTTGATATTACACCCACAGAAAGACCAAAAAAGAAAGACCATCAGGAAGTAAATAAAGGGTAAAGGAATAGTTGACAAAGTTTAACAATTGCTAAATAAATAGTTTTTAACTGTAGACTTGCTATTTAATATATGACACCAGAAAGAAATGTGATATGTAGTCAAAGCCAATGCCATGTTCCTTCCAGTGGGTAAAGTAGCATTTAATGTTACTCTTGTAAGCCTGTAGTTCCTTTAGTCATGACATCTATCTCTCAGCATATGAACGTGTGGGATCAACAGTATTGGCTTAACTATTATGAATACGTTGTGGCTAGGGAGGAAGAGCAGGTTGTCCACAGAGTTGTTGAGTCCATTCCCCAGCTTCTCCAGTCCACAGGTTAGTGTCCTAGAGCAAGGCACTGAACCGTAAATATATTCTGATGGCCAGGTTAGTGCCACACACTCCACTCAAACAAATATTACAAGTTTGCTGGACATTGTTTGTCCAGCAACAGTTGGCAGACTTTCTGGGGAAAACCAGGTCTGATTAGGAGTGATGGCATTCATCCCACTTTGGATGGAGCGGATCTCATATCTCGAAATCTGACCCAGTTTATGAGTGGACCTAATCCATGACAACCCAGAGTTCAGAGAAGGCAGCAGAGTTGCAGTCTTTTACACTTCTCTGCGCTTCCATTAGAGCAGTTACCCACCCAAAACCCTATGGAGATTGTGTCTGCCCCACGGTCACTTAGGTTATTTAAATCAAAAGTAAACAGAAGAGGAGTTATACAAAGTAACCTTATAAAAGTCAATACCACCAACGCAACAGTGCAACAAAACAGGACAATTAAATGTGGACTCTTAAATATCAGATCTCTGTCATCTAAGGCTGTACTAGTAAATTAATTAATATCAGATAATCATATTGATTTACTTTGTCTAACTGAAACCTGGCTGTGTCATGAAGAATATGTTAGCTGAAATGAAACTCCTCCAAGTCATATTAATACTCATATTCCTCAAGGCACAGGCCGAGGTGGAGTAGCAGCCATCTTTCAATTCAATTCAGTTTATTTTGTATAGCCCAGAATCACAAATTACAAATTTGCCTCAGAGGGCTTTACAATCTGTACAATCTGTCTTTGACTCAAGCCTATTAATAAACCCTAAACCTAAATTAAATTATAACTAATTTGAAAACCTTGTTCTTAGTCTTTCAAACCCGACCTGGAAAGCATTACATTCAATTATATTTATTATAATGTACCGCACCCCAGGTCCGTATTCTGAATTCCTATTTGAATTTTCAGAGTTCTTATCAAGATAATTCTCAAAACAGATGAAGTAATTATTGTAGGGGATTTTATTATTAATGTGGATGTCGATAATGAAAGCCTTAGTATTGCATTTATTTCGTTATTAGATTCAATTGGCTTCTGTCAGTGTGTACAGAAACCCACTCACTGTTTTAACCATACCCTTGACCTTGTTCTGGTATATGGCATTGAAATAGAAAATGTAGTTGTCTTTCCACAGAACCCTCTTCTATCGGACCATTACCTAATAACTTTAGAATTTTTACTGTAAGCCATTAGGCAAAAGTCTCTACACCAGATGTTTATCTGATAATGCTGTAGCTAAATTTAAAGCGTTTAATTCTTACCATTGCTCAATATAACAGAGGACTCCTACGCTAACTTTAGTCCGTCCCAGTTTGACCATCTTGTCGATAGTGCTGCAGGCTCACTGCAAATTACACTAGACTCTATTGTCCCTCTAAAAAAGAAGATAATAAAACAATGGAAGTTTGCGCCATGGTATAACCCTCAAACCCGCAAAATAAACCAAACATCGCGAAAACTTGAAAGGATATGGCGTTCCACCAATTTGGAAGAATCGGGGTTTGTCTGGCAAGATAGTCTTAAACAGGCCCTATTATGCTCTTTTTCAGGTGCATATTTTTAGCTCAAGTTACAGTTACAACATCTTTACATGCGTTAATGCTCAAGATCTGCCTTGTTTTTCTCATCCTGGCTGTCCTGCAGCACCTCTTCTCACCCCCTCTGTGAAAGATCTGTTAGAGCGCTTGCTCCTCCCCCCAGAGAGCCAGGTCTGCCCTGATTGGTCAGCTAGCCTGCTCTGTTGTGATTGGTCAACCGCGTAGCGCATGTGTCGGAAATGTCCCACCCCTTACCATAAACAGAATTCAGCTCCCTGAGCCCCAAAACACTGTCATAGCTTTGATTAGGGATATCATCTGTGCTGCCCTACCAGTATGAACGCGAGTCAGTTGTAAAAGTCATGAGGAAGAAGCCGATAGACCCAAACAATCGTCACAACCAGGACTGGAGCAGGACGTTTCACAGTGGTGAGTTGTTAACAGTTTAATCAATTACTGCACTATGTAGCTAATGCACACCTAGCATTAGGCTTTAGGCCTATGCTGTGCTGTAAAACACGAGTCCTTCGCTTTATCTAAGAAGCTAAGAATTACACTCACGTTGCCTGTAAGTTAGCTACTAACACATGTTCCCTGTAAAATACAAATGTGTTTATTTAGTTACTTTTGTTATATTATGTAGAGCACAGCAGGTTTAGAGATTACAGATTTGTGTTGTATACAAACAATACAGCAAAGCTTAGGGCCTGACCAGAATCACTCTTTGCCCTCAGTAGCCACTGCTCAAGCTGAACTGTTATCTATTCCCCATGTGCCTGCCCAGACTTTACCCTCTTTCAGTCACCATGCATCCGCCAAGGTACTACCTTCTTCCCTGCCTTTTCACCGTGTACCTGCATCTCCAGTCACTGTCCAAGCCCCTAGTTATGTAGCATCGGACCGGCCATGGACAGCCCACTTTCACTGTTACTCTTCCTCCAGTGCAAGTCATGTCATGGATCTGTTCATACCAAATATCAGTCACACCAAATATGTTGCTGATGGGGCGGCCTGACTCCTCTCTTCCTCAGGCAATCTACTGTGCAAGTGAACTCCTTGGCAGAAGAAGATGGCATCAGTCAGATCCTTGCTGAACATTTCTGGACAGCCTTCATTCGCTACTACCTTCCAAACCAGGAAAAAATGGATGACTGATAAGAAGAACCTGGTTTCAGGTCCGGTTGTGATGATAGTTGATCCCCAATATCCTCAAGCATCATGGCCTATTGGAAGGATAATTGAAACCTATCCTGGAAAAGATGGAAAAGACTGCAGTGCTAAGGTCATTATGCATGGTTGTGAATACACACGCCCTGTTTCCGGATTAGTTCCACTACCTGAAATAACTGATGAAAATTCTAAATGAAACGTATTTGTTGCACAAATCCGGGGCGGGTGTTAGAAACTGCAGACTGTTTGCCCTCCTCAACAAGAGGCACCAAGCCTTTCCTTCTTTGTGTAGAACCATGGAAATTATCAACAATAACCTTCAAATAACTTGCTGGCTAAATAAACGGCACAATGATTGCAACCTTGTTTCCTGGTGGTTTGTGGCTCCAGTTAGAACTTTAAATCTGTAACAAACACAATGAAGGAGAGGGAAAAAGTGGAAAAGCACAATAGGGCCACTTTAAAATATATTGGAAGGTCCTCCGTAATGCCAGAGCAGCCTATTATTCAGATTTAATAGACAAAATTAATAATGTCCTGCCCTCTGCCAGTACCGATTTATCCTCAAATACACTAACCGCTGAAACATAGAAACAGCTGTAGAACTTGATATATATTTAGATGGCTTTTCTCCCATCGACCTTGAACAATTGACTTTAACTATTTCTAAGTCTAAACCTTCCACCTGTCTCTTAGACCCGATCCCGACTAGGCTGCTTAAGGAAGTTTTACCTTTAGTTAGCAATTCTTTATTAGAAATTATCAATCTGTCTTTACTAACGGGCCATGTACCACAGTCCTTCAAATTAACTGTAATTAAACCTCTTCTTAAGAAACCTACTCTTGATCCAGAGGTGTTGGCTAACTATAAACCTATATCTAACCTTCCCTTCCTTTCTAAGATCCTCGAGAAAGCAGTCGCAAATCAGCTGTGTGACTTTCTAAGTAACAATAGTTTATTTGAGGATTCTCATTCAGGATTTAGAGTGAATCATAGCACAGAGACAGCACTGGTGAAAATGACCAATGACCTTCTAATTGCATCAGACAAAGGACTTGTCTCTGTACTTGTAACGTTAGACTTTAGTGCTGTGTTCGACACCATTGAGCATCAAATCTTATTACAGCGACTGGAGCATCTAATTGCCATTAAAGGAACCTCACTTAGCTGGTTTGAGTCGTATTTATCAGACCGATCTCAGTTTGTATATGTAAACAATGAAAACCAAAGTCAGTCACGGAGTTCCACAATAGTCTGTTTGTGGACCAATCTTATTTACCTTATATATGCTTTAGGGAATATTATCAGAAAACACTTGATATGCAGATGATACCCAATTATATCTATCGATTAAGCCAGACAAAATCAACCAGTTCACTAAACTTCAAGCATGTCTTAAGGACATAAAAACCTGGTTGACCTGCAACTTCTTGATGTTAAACTCCGACCAAACTAAAAAGTTATTCTACAAGGCCCAGATCACCTTCGAAATAAATTATCTAACGATATCTAGATGGCATAGCCCTGGCATCCAGCACTACCGTAAAGAACCTTATCTTTGATAACTCCGAAGAGAATTTCAAGGACAGCCTTTTTCACTTGCATAAAATTTCAAATCAGGCAAATCCTGTTTCAAAGCGATGCAGAAAAAGTAGTTCATGCATTTGATACCTCTAGACTAGATTACTGCAATTCGTTATTATCAGGCTGCTCTAATAAGTCTCTTAAATCCCTCCAGTTGGTCCAGAATGCTACAGCACGTGTTCTAACAAAAACTAAGAAAAGAGATCATATTACTCCTGTATAAGCTTCTCTGCACTGGCTCCCTGTTAAATTGGAATAGAATTTAAAATTCTTCTCTTCCCCTACAAAGCTTTAATTGGCCAGGCACTGTCTTATCTTAAATAACTTATAGTTCCACATTTCCCAACTAGGGAGCTGCACTCCCTCAATGCAGGGTTACTTGTGCTTCCTAGAATATCAAAAAGTTGGATGGGAGCCAGAAGCGTCAGTTATCAAGCTCCTCTTCTGTGGAACCAGCTTCCAGTTTCAGTCCGGGGGGCAGACACACTCACCACTTTTAAGAGTAGGCTTAAGACCTTCCTTTTTGATCGCGCTTATAGTTAGGGCTGGCTCAGATTGGCCTTGGTCCTGCCTCTAGATATGCTGCTCTAGGTCTAGACTGCCAGGGGACTACCAGCTCCTCTCTCCTCTTCTCTCCCTCCATATTTATGTATTCATGTCCTATTTATGCACATTACAGACTTTGCTTCTTCCCTGGAGTCCTTGTACTCCATTGTCGAAGAAAAGTTTGTTTCAGGTCCAATTCTGTGGCTAGTTCAGATGAGCTTTATTCACTGCGCAGTGGAGACAGAACTCCACAACAAGGTTGTAGAATTCTCTCTAACTACAGTAGGTTCTGGTCAAGATTATATACAGGGTTACAGGAAACAACAGTTAAACAAGTGGTGTGGGTTGGGCTAAGCTTCTCAGGAAGGACAAAGGACCTTTGATCAATCAGCACCCAAGATATGTATTCATTGTCAGTTCAGAGAGTGAGCTGGGTTTGAGAACCCAACTCACAAGTCTGTAGTAGTGGACTTGGTCTGACAAAGTGGTCTATGGGCTGACTCACAAGAGAAAATCTACATCAGATACACTGCAGAGGACAACTTTGTCAAATAAAACACCCTTCACAAATTCTGTCCTGCGTTACAGGATTCTAAGAAATTTATTTTACAATGTGGAATGTCTCACCTGGTCGTCCCTGCAGCATGCACACTGTCTGCAGGCTGAGGGCCTCCCCACGCTCTCTGCCTGGCGAGCAGAGATTCTCCTTCCTGTCTGGCTGTCAGTCAGGAGAACGGGAACTTCACACTGCAACAACACACTCATGTTAGAATGAGGCTTAACAAGTACAGTAAAACCAACATCTGGCATTTCTCCATTTTCTCAAAAAGAAAAGGACTGAAATGCTCCCTAAAACAAGTCATGTATTCTCACAAGCATAGTGGGTCTATCAGCCCTATATAATATATATGGCCTTATTACCATACATTTGCTATATAATTCATTATAGATTTATATGAATAAAATACTAGCTCTTATAAAACATTATTGGAAAGTAAAGGAGTGTGGACAGGTTTTCTGTGCTTAAATATTAGCCGACCACAGATTTGCTCTAGTAGCCTGATTAAAATCATTATTTTAGGAATATGCAACATCTAACCACAAAACTGAAAGAGTTTTGGTATTAAAACCTTCTAAAGAAAGGACATCTAGGTCAGGAAACAACACAGTTGATATTGTGCTTTAGTGCTGCACATTATATAGATGTAATAATATGATCACACCTGTTTACGATAAACGATAATTGTTTTGTGATATAATATATTATATATATAAGACTATAATGAAAACATTGATGTACAGTAAAGCAGTGATTTAGATTGATTAATGAGTGAGTTTTGGTCTTTTTTTACTAAACAGATGTATCCTGTACAGTTCAGTACTTTAGTCCAGCAGCCTTCTAACAGTGTAAATCATTACAGTAACAACGACCGTCTCCTCCATTATTCATAACACAGTGTATTATCGTATGTTTCCTGTGTGTGACCCCCCGGGGTGGAGGAGTGATCATGACAGAGACGATGATCAGTTCACTTTGACATATCTGAAAGTCTCGACGGTAAAAAAACACATAGAAAACAATGTCGATTTTCAAAGTGTTCAAATCTCACATTTTCCATGATGGAAGTTAGTTTAGTCGCTCTCGTCAGTCTCTGTGAGTCTTTAGTTCTTGTCAGGAAGGAAGAAGTCTGCAGTAGAAGAGGTAATTTGCAAAAATATTTCGAGTTCAAGTCGAGAAAAAACTTTGTTGACCGCTTGAGTTGTTGTTTGTGTTTAAATGACGATCGCATATAAACGATGTACCTGAAGAGAAACCATAGCAACCATGGAATCCTCCGCGTCCATTTTGTGTCTGTGTCTCCAT